>NC_092042.1:27430155-27506575 GCF_003086295.3 Arachis hypogaea | reverse complement strand
ATGAGCAAAGAAGCTGCAGTGTCAAGCTAAGGACAATAAACAAGCGCTTCATGGGAGGCAACCCATGCACAGGGAGTCTTTTATTTTCATATTTTAGTAACCAATAATGATTAAGTAGACTAGTACATGGTGTATGCAAGGCACTAAGTTTGGTGTGGCCAATCTTGAAGTAATGGCAAAAGTGTGTTCTACAACACTTAGCCACAAACTAAGTTTGGTGTCCATACATACACAAAAATGCTAGACTATGGAAGTATAGTCAATTATTTTAGTAGAAAAAAAAAAGAAGAACGTTGAAATAGCATATAATGTAGGTAAAATACTAAGTTTGGTGTGGCTATCTTTGGAATTAATTCCATAGAACACTTAGTCACAAACTAAGTTTGGTGTCTTTACTTACATTAATAATGCTAGAAAAAATAGATTCATAAATTTTAATTTTAGTTTAGTCAATTGTGCATAGGAATATCATCATAAGTTTTTAGCTATTAATGTCACTTTAAGAATCTCAAACTTTTGGAATTTTGTTGCAGGAAAGAAAGAAAGAAGTGATGGGGAATCTTGGAAGCATATAATGAAAGAAAGAAAGAAATGATGGGGAATCTTGGTGAGTGAGGTCACGGATACACAAGGAAGGGAAGTCACATGAGTTTTGAACTTTGTGCATGGGGAAAAACAACTCAACATGCATTGGGCACAAGGAAGCATGCTCCCCATGCCATGACCGAGCCTTAAATGTCACTAGAACCATGCATCCCCACCAACTTTCACTTTAAATACTTCAACCATATTCATCAAACCTCATTCTTCATCACTCATTCTTCTACCCCCATAACCTCATTTCATTACCCGAACTCATACTCAACCTCCAACCTATTCCATGTTTCACAAATTCTAGCCTTGAACCTCATCTTTACCCAACAAAACTCTTGAAGCATCACATCTCCTCACATAACCAAAACACTCCACCCCCCTTCACCATCATTTTCTAGCTTGCCTAAGTCACATTGTTGTCATATATCTCTTCCATTCACAACCATTTTCCTTGTGCTTGAGGACAAGCATTCATCTAAGTTTGGTGTGGGAGATTCAACCCTTGCAAGTGAACTTCAATGGCCTCATCATCAAGGGATAGGAGAGAAGATGAATTTGATCAAAGAAGATTCAAATCCAAACACAACGAGCGTATCTTCAGCTGGATGTCAAGCAAAGATGTTGTTCCAGAGTTACCATTCAAGCTAAGAAAAGATGAATACCCTGAAATACAAAAAATAATCAGAAAAAGGGGATGGGAGCTTCTCTGTGACCAACCTCAAGAAGTGAGCATGCTTCTCATCCGTGAGTTCTACACTACTGTGATAAGAGAATATGATGATGAAGAACCATACATGAGTTATGTAAGAGGTGTGACTGTTGATTTTAGCCCGGACACCATCAACAGGGTGCTAAAGGTCAAGGCAAAACAGTTTAAACGAGCTAGCTATGAAGAAAGGGTTGAAAATGACCCAAGATACATGGATGTGGTAAGTGACTTATGCAGAGTAGGCACGGATGAGTGTTGGATTCACATGGACAACCACTCAAACTTCGGAGAGGTGATCTCATACCTCAAGCAAAAGGATGGCATGACATAGTGAGGAGATCATTGATGTCAACTTCAAATAATTCTGAGGTAACGGTGAATAGAGCAATAATGATCCATTGTATAATAAAAGGAGGGGAAATCAATGTTGGAGACATTATAGCCAAGAACATCATTGACATAGCTCAAAAAGTCAAACAGGACAGCTGGCTAGGATATCCCAGTACTATTCTGCGCCTATGTGAAGAAGCTGGAGTGCCTCTGGAAGAATTTGGAGAAACTGATGTGGTCTCTGTTGGAAAGCCTCTTACTCGAGAAAGGTTGGAATTCATCACCACAACCCAATTGGAAAGGCAACCTTTAGCAAGAAGGAAGAAAAGGAAAGAAGCAAGACAAGAGGAGGAGCCTCAAGAAATGGAAGAACCTCACACCTTGAACATGAATCAACTCCAAGCCGCCTTGGAAGGAATTTCTGGGCAATATTCACAAATTCAAAGAAGCCAAGAGGAACAAGCTCAACAACAAAGGGACCTTTGGCAATTGATGGATCAACAAAGAGGGATTCAAGTTCAATGGATGAACCAACAAAATGAATACCAAACACACATGATGGAATTACAACAAGAACAATATGCCAAGATGCAGGAAGCCATCAACAATTCAACTGTGGAACATGAAAAAGCCATGGAGAAAGTAATACAAGAACAAGCTCAACTAAGGATAGAGCAAGCTCAGCAAAGAGAACTTCTCCATAGATTGGATGCTAGACATAATACATTTCACAAAGAGTTCAATGAAAGCAGAATGTTCAGGGAAGCCAGGCATAAGGACAGACTTGACTATGATATATGCACCCAAGAAAAGCTCAGTTACCTCTGCTCCACACCCCCATTACTCAACCCACAAATTAAAACCTTTAATGAAGCTCGCAAGATATTTGAAGAGCAGGAACTTGCAAGGGTGAGATTTAATCAACAGAGGCTAAATGAGACAATGATAAGCTCAGGAGTGTGGCAAAGAGAAGAGGGGGACACAACAACAAAACAACAAGGAGAACTGAGAAGGAAAAAGAAAGAAGATCCAAAGGGGGATGCAACAACAAAACAACAAGGAGAACTAAGAAAGAAAAAGAAAGAAGATCCAAAGGGCAAAGGAAAGCAAGGAGAATCAAGCAAGGGAAAAGGGACATGAAGACTAAAGGTGGTGAAGTTCCTTTGTTTTTCTTTATGTTTTATTAAATAAAGAAGATGTATGTCTGAAATATGGTATACCTTCTAAGATGCATTTTTTTTCCTTTTTGAAGCATTTTCTTTTATGTTGCCCATTCCATGCATCACCACTCACAGGTTTGGAATGGTTGCTTGTCTTAAGTACTTTTACTTGTCAATGGAATAAAAGATGTAGTTTGAGCAAGAACAGAGAGAAATCTAGCTTAAAAAGGATCATGTTGTCCCATAAGAAAAGTGCTAGTACATTTATTGTGAAAGAATCAATGTTCAAGGAATTCAAAAGAATGCTTGCTTATACAAGACTAGTTCGGTTAAGGATCACAAAGACTTTACCAGTAAAAGCACAAATAACCTTGACAATAAAGAAAATAGAGTACAAAGAATGAAAGGCTAGGCATCAATGACAAAATTTGGATATGTGTCTGTGGTGATTGATGTTAAGAGACATACTTGGGCTAGTAAATCCGAGGGGTGCTTCATCACCCGATAACTTGAGTTAACTAACTCGGGATTATCGATTGAAAACCCACAATCAAGAGTAGCTCTATGACAGAACATTTAGCAACCCAAAGAGGTGCTGGACACCACTATCCAAACAAAATTTCAATGTCATATGCCTGTGATTGAATGTGTTAAGGAGAGAGGCTTGAGTTAGTAAATCTTTAAGAGTGTCTCAACACTTAACAACTTGAACCAACTGGTTTGGGATTGTTGATTGAAAACTTATGCTAAAGAGCCGCCTTAAGACAAGATTTCGAGCTCATTGGAAATGAAAAAAAGGGGAATATAAAAAAGAAGAAGAGAAGCATCAAGGAAAGAATGGTTCAAGGGTCATGTGCTAAGGTATAAAAGAAGTCTAGTGAAGTTAACCAATTTAGTAGTGAAGCAAGCATTTTAATTGAAAAGTTGAATAGTTGTGTTCAATTACAATAAATTAATGACCACACAAGTGAGGATGACATGCTCAATGAAAAATTACTCTCTGGAAGAACATTCAAGTCTTACATCTTAAATTCTTGTGACAAAGTTTTTATATTTTGCTTGAGGACAAGCAACACTTTAAGTTTGGTGTTGTGATGCAATTGCATATTTGTTATATTAGCTAGTTAGTTTAGTTGGTTTTAGCTTAATCTCACTCATTTTCTCTAAATAAACAAGTCCTTTTATGAGTTTTATCTTCATGCATGAGAACACCAAGGAACATGTTGATTCTAGCCAAATTCATGCAAATGATTTAAAGAATACATATATGAATGAGTATGAATGAATCTCATGAAATTTATTGTATGAATTGGTAAGACTTTGAAGCTATTTCCTTTGTTGATGATAGGTGATGAAACAAGGAAGCATGGAAGCAAGAATGATGCAAGCTGGGCAATCAAGAAGAAGAAGTTGGCGTTGCCAACTTGGGAATAGGGTGCGTTCTTATGAACAACGCCAGGCAACCTTGAAGAACAAAAGTTGGCGTTGCCAACTTGAAGAAAGGGGCGTTGTTGAAGGCAACGACAGGCAGCCCTGGAGAAGAAATTTGGGCGTTGCCAACTCTAGAAGGGCGTTGCCAACGCCAATTGTGAAGCAAGCTTGGCAGCCTTGGAAGAGCATAAGTTGGCGTTGCCAACTTGGAGAAGAGGGTGCTTTGTTGAAGGCAACGCCAAGGCAGCCCTGGAGAGCAAATGTTGGCGTTGCCAACTTGGAGGAAGGAGTGAGTTGTTATGGGAAACGCACACAAGCAAGGAACTTGGGCTATGAAGGAGTTTCGAGGGCGTTGCCAACGCCAAGAACTATTGGCGTGTCTCAAGGCAACGCACATGAGTGAGCTTGGCCCAAGAGGGGAAGAAGCTGGCGTTGCCAACGCCAGGAACCATAGGCGTTATTCAAGGCAACGCCAAGCAACAAATGGAGCCTTGAAGAGGAGCTCGAGGGCGTTGCCAACGCCAGGAACCATAGGCGTGTCCCTAGGCAACGCCACACAAGCAAACTTGGCCCAGGAAAATGAGATGCACGTTGCCAACGCCAAGTTATGAAGGCGTGTTCCTTGGCAACGTAGCAAGCAATTTTGGCACTAAAGGGGAGCTCGAGCACGTTGTTGAGCTAGGAACCATGGGCGTGTTTGGCAACAACGCCAGGAAGGGTGCCAACCACGTTGCCAACGCCAGCTTCTATAGGCGTGTTCAATGGCAACGTGGGAAGCAATGTCTGGTGCTAGGAAAGAGCATCGAGCACGTTGCCAACTCAAGAAAGCATTGGCGTGTTTGGCAACAACGCCAGGAATGGTTGCTTGGCTAGGCACCAAGTCTTGGTGCCAACCAAGTTGCCAACGCCCACAAGCCGTGCCATGCACGTTGCCAACGCCAGGAAGGGCACCAATCAAGTTGCCAACGCCCATAAGCCGTGCCATGCACGTTGCCAACGCCCATAAGCCATGCCATGCACGTTGCCAACGCCAGGAAGCAAACATGGAGCCTTGAGAAAGGCTCGAGCACGTTGCCAATGTGCTGAAGAGAAGGAGTGTTCATCAACAACGCCAGCCTCATTTCCCTGCTTTGGGAGGCTAGGCACGGGCACGTTGCCAACTTGGAATATAGGGGCGTTATCCATAACAACTCCAACAAGACAGCCTGACCATGTCCCCTTCAATGGAAGATATCTTGAGCTACAGAGATCCAAATTGAGTGCTTCTAGTTGCGTTGGAAAGCTAACATTCAGAGCTTTCCAACCATATATGATAGTCTATGGTGGAGCACAAAATTGAAGCCAAACCAGAGTCATCTTTAGGCCCTAAAAACAAGAACATGAAGTGAAATTTAAGAAGGCTAGAGATGAGCCCTGGAGGGGGGCACGAGCACGTTGCCAACGTGCTAGAAAGGGGGCGTGTTTTACAACAACGCCAGCCCCAAGCCCCTGCCTTGGGAGGCTAGGCACGAGCACGTTGCCAACTTGGGAGTGAAGGTGCGTTTTTGGCAACAACTTGGCAGCTTAACCTTACCTTCTTTGAGGAAGCATAACTTGAGCTAGGAAAGTCCAATTGAGGTGATTCCAGTGGCATTGGAAAATAGACTTCAAGAGCTTTCCAATGATGTATAATAGTCCATATTGAAGCAGAAGGTTGACACTCAAATTCTGGGCTACATTTAGCATGAAAATAGAGCCAAGAAGGGAAAAAGCAAGTTGTTAGCAACAACTTGGGCTAGCAACGCCCAAGTCTCAAACTTCACTTCCAGGAAATTGTGATGCACGTTGCCAACGTGCATTAAGGCCAGCGTTATTGCCAATAACGCCCCTCAATGGGCCAGAATGGTTGCCAACTTGCTCTGCTTCCCCTATTCCTCACAAAGGCCAGCAACTTCTTCAATTGAACCAAGAATTCAACAATGAGAAAGCCCACATTGCTAGCCCAAATTGAAGATCTCTGAAGAAGTTTTAGCAGTAGTATAAATAGAAGAGATTGGTGTACTTGTAGAGGACTTTTTTTACACTTTTTGACATTTAGAACTTTTTCATACTTTTAGCACTTTATTTTGGGAACTCTTTAGCACTTCCGGGAGGATACCCGGGAGAGCATTTTTAGTTTTCTTTGGAATTTCTCTTCTTCATCTTCAAAAGCTTTAAGTCTTTCTTTATTATTCTTCATCCTTCTTTTCAATTTAGTTTAAATTTTGATTTATGGCAATTGTTGTTGAAATTGGAGCAATGACTCACTAAACCCCACTTTCATTAGGGGGAAGAGCTCTGCTTGTTGGAATGAATTGGTGAACTCATCTTCTCCTCCTCAATTCTAGTGGTTGATCTAAAGAGGGAATTCTTGATCTTCAAAGATTCAACCACCATCGAGAGAGGGGTTAATCTATATGAATTATGTGGTGAATTTGAGGAATGAGCCACATAATTCAGTTTAGAGTTCATCCTTTCATGATTCCTTTAATCAATATACCTCGGTTAGTATGTGAGATGTAACTCTCCTTGGTTGAGATTATTGGAATTGTGTGGCTGGATTAGATTTGAGCTTCATCTCTTCTCATGAACAATTAGATCACGAGAGTGGCAATTGGTTATGTTGAGAGAGATTGAATCACCAAGAGATTGGGATTCAATCACCCACTTGCCATGGATCTATACCCATGATTGAGAAGGATTTGACTAACATCAATTCATGAAAACTTGCATCTCTGATCCCTAATGATCCTCTCTATCATTAATTCTCATTTCTTTTGCTCTTAGTGCTTGAATACCCATTACCCAATTCCCTTTTACATTCTTGCAATTTATTATTCTTGTCATTTACATTCTGTTTCTTTATTTCTTGCTATTTACTATTTTGCTCTTTAGAATTCAGCACTTTATTTTCTTGCAATTTACTTTTGATGTCATTTAAGTTTCTTGCACTTTAAGTTTCCGTTATTTACTTTCCCTTTATTTCTTTCTTTTAGTTCTTTGCACTCTTTGCCATTTAAATTCTTGCAACTATGTTCAAAAATCAAAATGCTCATGAAATCAAAACTATGTTCGCTTGACTAAATCTACCATTTAACTAAAGTTGTTTAATCTACCAATCTCCGTGGGATCGACCTCACTCTTTGTGAGTTTTATTACTTGATACGACCCGGTATACTTGCCGGTTGCACGTGAAATCTCAATTTTACGTATCACCTTTCAGTGAGCATTTGGCACTCAATTGAGCCTAAGCACTGCATATCACCCTCAAACGGATGGCCAATCAGAAAGAACAATCTAAAGCTTGGAGGATATGCTAAGAGCTTGTGTTTTGGACTAGCCGGTGAGCTGGGATTGATATATGCCCCTAGTGGAGTTTGCTTATAACAACAGCTACCATGCGAGCATTGGAATGGCTCTGTATAAAGTTTTGTATGGAAGGAAATACCAATCTCTGCTATGTTGGTATGAAGCCGGGGAAAGGAGCTTGTTAGGACCTGAAATGATAGCTGAAACCACCAAGCAAATAAAGAAAATCCGTAGCCGAATGCTTATAGCTCAAAGCCGTTAGAAGAGCTATGCTGACCAAAGGCAGAAGGCTTTGGAGTTTGAGGAAGGAGAACACATCTTTCTGAAGGTTACTCCAACCACTGGAATAGGGAGATCCATTAAGACTAAAAAGTTAAATCCCCATTATATTGGACCATTTGAGATCCTGAAGAAAATTGGACCAATTGCATATAGGATCACTTTACCACCACATCTTTCAAACCTGCATGATGTGTTTCATGTATCGCAGCTTCGTAACTACACTTTTGATCCGAGTTATGTCCTAGAACCAGAATCGGTTCAAGTGAGAGAAGATCTTATGCTTCCAGTAACTCCAGTCAGCATTGATGACACCAGCATCAAGCATTTACGCGGAAAAGAGGTTTTTTTAGTAAAAGTAGCATGGAGTTAGGCTGATATTGAAGAGCATACCTGGGTGCTTAAGTCAGACATAAGGAAGGACTACCCACACTTCTTTTCAGATAATTAACTCTGAATTTTGAGGACAAAATTCTTAATTAGGTAGGTAGGATGTAAACCCTGCTAAAATTAGCAAATAATTAGTCAATAAATCAAATTTTAATTAGGAAAATTAAAAATGTAAATCTAATATTAAAATAGGATAGAGCTCTTCAAAATGAGAATTTTGACACTAATTTCAAAAATTTGGCACAAAATTAGGCCAGATGGGCCGAACCGGTTAACTGGGGCCAAACCGAGCCCGTGGGCCCAACCGGACCCAATCATTTAAATGGATAGAAGCCATCTCCTTCTCCATTCAGCAAAGAAACACGCTGAACAGCCTTGGGGGAGAGGAGAGCTTCCTAACCCTCACTTCCACTTTAAACCACCACAACTCCTTCATTCGAGCTCCGATCGCCGCACCGTTTGCGGCCACGCGTCCAGCGCGTCGAGCTCTACATTTCTATCAAATCAATTTCATTGGTAAGCCAAAATCCCACCTCAGATTCTCTACCCTCTTTTGAATTTCGAAATTTGAACCTTTATAATGATATTTTGTCGAATTTGGTATTCTAGGTTCGGTTTAGCTTGTGGAGCTTATCGAGCTTGAGTTGTTTTGTTCATGAGTATGGTAAGGATCACTAAACTTAGCCAACTATTGATTTTATTATGTGAATTCTGAATTTTGAAGTATATATGTGTAATATGTGTGAACTAGGTATATATATGTATTGGAATTAAATTGTGGACATTTGGAGGCCTGGTGGAGGATTGGTGCTAAGGTTTTGGTGATTTTTTAAACTTGTGAGGCTGTATGCGTGGCTTAAGTGGCTGCCTTGGACCAAACATAGGAATCGACCAAAGTATGGTTTAGATTTCGCGTATTTAATATATAATGTTCTGTGAAAACTTAGGCTAGATGACCATAGGATAAGTTGGAATGCAAGTGTATATTTAATATTTAGTATCTTGTTGATGAACATGTTTGGTTTGGTGCTTGTTGGATAATTGGTGATATGATAAATTACTGTGGTTTGATGCTTGTTGGTTGGTTGGTGATAATAGATGGATTGTTGTGGAATGATTTGAGGATATAAGAAAATAAATTTAAAAGTTGTGACTTATAGTTTTGAATGATGAAATTTGGGGAAATGTATGAGTTTTATTGTTGGTATGAGGCATAATTGTTATGGTGGTTGTTGTGTTAAAGAAGAAAGACATATTGTGTTGGAAAGTCTAGGTATGGTGATTAATGGCATCGGATTTGTTTTAGTTGAAAATGAGGTTTTGAAAGTTTACAAAAAGTTAGTTTTTGGCTGAACTTCGGCGAGGTATAACTTCGCTTCTAGACCCTCAATTTGTTTCCAACTTATTTTAAATGAACATTGGGTTCGTAAAGTTTATGCCATTCGAAGAACAAAAGCAAAACAATTTAAAACGATCAAGTTATGCACATCGAAAGTTTTGGTGTGAAATATGTATTATGTAGGTGACTACTTCATGGTTATGCAGCTTTCTGGGTGATATGATGTTTTTTTTTTTTGAAAAACGTACTTCAACGCATACACGTGGCCCACGCGTACGCATGGCATGGAATTTTAAACGGTGCGTGCGCGAGAAGCCCCATACGTACCCGTAATGGACCAGAATGCATGACCACGTGTACGCATGGCTCACGCATACGCATGGTAAGGGAATCCCCGTGCGAGATGCCTTTTATACTCCCACGCGTACGCATGGCCCTGTTTTCTGCAAAACCAGATTTTGAATTTTTAAACCAAATTCTAAACTTCTAACCATATATTTTCATCCTTTTAGTTTCAAATCATAGTATGAGGTCTAGTATTGTGATGGAGATAGAAAATTGGGATAACTTGGCGGTGAAGTAAAATAGGATATTGATGAATCAAGTAAAAAAACGGGTGTTACTGGAGTATGTATGATATTATGGCATGTATGATATGCTTTTGCAAGTTTATAATGATTATGAATATTATTGTGGCATTATATACTCATTTGATCTGAGATACGATTTTTCTTGGGTAAAGTACCATGGCTTGCCACCCGTGTTCCAAGTCGATACTCGATACCCTGTTGACCCTACGTCAAAAGGGTGATCGGGCACGTATAAATTTCCGGGAATGGATATCCCCCATTCAGTGAGATATAAATGATTGAATGATTGTATAAATGATGAATGAATGAGAAATCTATGCATAGACTCATGCGATGCGCGACGAGGGACAGTCTAAGGTTTTTGGACTTGTTGGGTTGGCTGGATAACCGATAGATGAGCCTCATCAGGCATAGGACAGGCATACATCATGTGCATTTTATTTGTTTTGTCTGCTATGCATTACTTGGGATTGCCTAACTGAATATATATCATGCTAACTGTTATATTTGCTACTTGCACTATCTGTTTTCCTACTTGTGCGTGAAATTGTTTGGTTGTTTGTCTCTGCTGAATCAATGGTGATGGAGGTGAGGAGGAAGGGTGGATCGGTTTGGTGTAATGTTAGGTTTAAAATAAGTAAGGTTAGAATTCTTAGGGTCACCTACCCCTTTTATGGCTTCTGCTTAGAGCTTTAAGTTTTATAACTGTATGTTGGCGTTCTAGGATTGCCTCTGGCATTCCTATGACTTTATATATTATATGCGTGACACCTTTACCATGCTGAGAACCTCCGGTTCTCTCCCCCATACTGTGTTGTTGTTTTCAGATGCAGGTCGAGAGGCTCCTTGCTAGGCGTCTGGATTCCCGCAGTGGAGTAGTCCCTGGGTTCTTTTGGTTATTAATAAACCCCATTTTTAAGGTTTATCTTGTGCTTAATTTGGAAGATTTTATGACCCTTTTACCCACATTTATCGAATGAAATAGCATGGTTTCATGATTGTCTCCTATATTGTGCTTAAGTGTGAAAACATACTTTTTAGACCATTAATGTGTCAATATTAATTAACCTTTGATTCCACTAGATGCCTTGATGTTTGTTAGTGAATTCAGGATGGAAAGGCTAGGAATGGATCAAATGGATGAAGAGGAAAAGCATGCAAGTGGAGAAATAATGGAAAATCAAGGATTTGGGATGAACATATCGACGCGCAAGCGCAACTGACGCACACGCATAGAAGTGACGTCGCATGGCAAGGCGTACGCGTACGTAATGCGTATGCATGGATAGAAAATTTCCAAGCGACGCGTACATGTACATGGCGGCGCATACGCATCGATGCTCGCATGTGACTCACTTAAAGGCAAAACGCTAGGGGCGAATTCTAGGCTTCTTAGGCCCAAATCCAACTCATCTCTGATGCTATTTAACCCAAGGACTGAAGCGGAATCACAAGCTTTCATCACATTAGTTTAGATTTAGTTTAGTTTTGGATGGAAAGTTAGTTTCTAGAGAGAGACGCTCTCTCTTCTCTCTAAAATTAGGATTAGGATTATGTTTTAGTTTTCTTCTCTGAGATCTAGATCTACTTCTACTCCTGCATCAATTCTCCTTTTGCTTTATGAATTCTTATATTGATTTCTATTTCTCTTTCAATGCAATTTATGATTCTCATGTCTTTTCATGTTTGATTTGATTTCCTATTATGGATCTATTGTCCTTGTAGTTAGATCTCTCTTTAATTCTTGCAATTCATGTTGTTTACCTTTATTGCCTTTTATGTGTTTGATGAAATGCTTCTATTAGTTATGAGTTAGATTTTGTTCCTCTTGGCTTTGGTTGAGTAATTAGTGACTCTTGAGTTATCCAACTCTTTTGTTGATTGATAATTAGAAGTTACTAATTGACTTGAATGCCACTAAAGCTAGTCTTTCATTATGAGTTGGCTAGGACTTGTGGAATCAAGTTAATTCATCCACTTGACTTTCCTCCATGGTTAGAGGTTAAATAAGTGGGAGCAATGAACAAATCTCATCATAATTGATAAGGATAACTAGGATAGGACCTCTAGTTGTCACACCTTGCCAGGAGCTTTTTGTTAGTTTACTTCCTTTGCAACTTACAATTCTTGTCTCTTATGCCAAAAACCCTAAAACACACCTTTAACCAATAACAAGAACACTTTATTGCAATTCCTAGGGAGAAAGACCCGAGGTTTTAATACTTCGGTTTATATTTTTAGGGGTTTGTTACTTGTGACAAACAAATTTTTGTATGAAAGGATTATTGTTGGTTAGAAACTATACTTGCAACGAGATTCCATTTGTGAAATTCTATACCACACAAAAATCCATTCATCAAAATGGCGCCATTGTCGGGGATTTGCAATTGTGTGCCTTGTTATCGGTTATTGTATATATGTGAATATTGTGAATATGTTTGTCTTTTGTTTGTTTGTTAGCTTTTCTTAGCCTTAGGACTTTGTTAGTTTTGTTTTTGTTTTCACTATAAATTCTCACCCTTTTGACTTTGAGTTTGGATCAAATTATGTAGTAGGAAATGGAGATTATAATGAAGATATGCATCAAGGATGGAACAATTAAGGTTGGGAGGAGCCACAAACTTATGGACAATCTTCTTGGCTTCAACCTCTGATGAGCGGATAATTTATACGCTTTTTGGCATTGTTTTTAGTATGTATTTAGTATGTTTTAGTTAGTTTTTATTATATTTTTATTAGTTTTTATTTAAAATTCACCTTTCTGGGCTTTACTATGAGTTTTTGTGTTTTTCTGTGATTTCAGGTATTTTCTGGCTGAAATTGAGGGACTTGAGCAAAAATCTGATTCAGAGGCTGAATAGGACTGCAGATGCTATTGGATTCTGACCTCCCTGCACTCGAAGTGGCTTTTCTGGAGCTACAGAAGCCCAATTGGCACGCTTTTAACTGCGTTAGAAAGTAGACATCCTGGGCTTTCCAGGAATATATAATAGCCCACACTTTGCTCGAGATTTGATGGCCCAAACCGGTGTTCCAAATCAGCTCAAGATTGCCCGGCGTTAAACGCCGGAACTGGCACAAAAGTGGGAGTTAAACACCCAAACTGGCACAAAAGCTGGCGTTTAACTCCAAGAAGAGTCTCTACACATGAAAGCTTCAATGCTAAGCCCAAGAACACACCAAGTGGGCCCGGAAGTGGATTTTTATGCCATTTACTCATTTTTTGTAAACCCTAACTACTAGTTCTCTATAAATAGGACCTTTTGCTATTGTATTTTCATCTTTGGATCAATTTAGATGTTAGGATCATCTTGGGACGTCTAGTTCTTAGATCATGGGACTGGCCTCTCGGCCATGTCTAGACCTTGTTCTTATGTATTTTCAACGGTGGAGTTTCTACACACCATAGATTAAGGTGTGGAGCTCTGCTGTACCTCGAGTATTAATACAATTACTATTGTTCTTCTATTTAATTCAGCTTATTCTTGTTCTAAGATATCACTTGTTCCTCAACTTGATGAATGTGATGATCCGTGACACTCATCATCATTCTCACCTATGAACGTGTGCCTGACAACCACCTCCGTTCTACCTTAGATTGAGTGGATATCTCTTGGATTCCTTAATCAGAATCTTCGTGGTATAAGCTAGAATTGATGGCGGCATTCTTGAGAATCCGGAAGGTCTAAACCTTGTCTGTGGTATTCTGAGTAGGATTCAAGGATTGAATGACTGTGACGAGCTTCAAACTCGCGATTGTGGGGCGTTAGTGACAGACGCAAAAGAATCACTGGATTCTATTCCGACATAATCGAGAACTGACAGATGAATAGTCGTGCTGTGACAGAGCGCGTTGAACATTTTCACTGAGAGGACGGGACTGTAGCCAGTGACAACGGTGATGCCCAACATACAGCTTGCCATGGAAAGGAGTAAGAAGGATTGGATGAAGACAGTAGGAAAGCAGAGAGACGAAATGGATAAAGCATCTCCATACGCTTATCTGAAATTCTCACCAATGAATTACATAAGTATCTCTATCTTTATTTTATGTTTTATTCATCTTTTAGTCATTAATCCTCCATAACCATTTGAATCCGCCTGACTGAGATTTACAAGATGACCATAGCTTGCTTCATACCAACAATCTCCGTGGGATCGGCCCTTACTTGCGTAAGGTTTATTACTTGGATGACCCAGTGCACTTGCTGGTTAGTTGTGCGAAGTTGTGACAAAGAGTTGAGATTGCAATTGAGCGTACCATGTTGATGGCGCCATTGATGATCACAATTTCGTGCACCAAGTTTTTGGCGCCGTTGCCGGGGATTGTTTGAGTTTGGACAACTGACGGTTCATCTTGTTGCTTAGATTAGGTATTTTTCTTCAGAATTTTTAAGAATGAATTCTAGAGTTTCAAGGTGATGTTTTCATCATCACCGAAGCTGATTGATTCTCATCAATTTAGCTCTTGAATGCAATGTCCTGCTGAAGGTTGGCTAGCCATGTCTAATTTCTTTAGACTAAAGCTTTAGACTAACATTGCATGATTCCTGGAATTCTTATTAAAAATTCAGAATCTCTTTATTTTATTTTCCATATAAATTTCGAAAAATCCAAAAAAAATTATAAAATCTTAAAATAAAAAATAATTTTATGTTTCTTGTTTAAGTCTAGTGTCTCATTTTAAGTTTGGTGTCAATTGCATGTTTCTATTCTTCTTGCATTTTTTCGAATTCATTCATGTGTCTTCATTGATCTTCAAGTTGTTCTTGATGATTTCCTTGCTCTGATCTTTAAATTCTTTTGTTTTGTGTGTTTTGTTGTTTCTCATATGCATTCTCAATTTATTAGTGTCAATAGTATACAAACTTCTAAGTTTGGTGTCTTGCATGCATTGTTTATTTGGTCTTAGTTGTATTTTGATTATTCCTCATCATTAAAAATTCAAAAAAAAAATTTTTAATTTGTGTCCTTTCAAGTCAATATTACAGAGAATTGAAGATTCAGAACATACAGCAGAGGAATTACACAAAAAAAGCTGGGCGTTCAAAATGCCCAGTGAAGAAGGAAAACTGGCGTTTAAACGCCAGCCAAGGTACCTGGCTGGGCGTTTAACACCCAAAAGGGTAGCATTTTGGGCGTTAAACACCAGAATGGATACCATTCTGGGCGTTTAACACCAGGATGGCACAAGAGGGAAGATTTTGTTTTTAATTCAAATTTCTTTCAAGTTTTCATAATTTTTCAAAATCAAATCTTTTTCAAATCATATCTTTTCAATCATATATTTTCAAAATCAATTTCTTTTTATTTTCAAAAATACTTGCTAACAATTAATGATTTGATTCAACATTTCAAGTGTGTTGCCTTTTCTGTTGAGGAAGGTTTAATGTCTGAATCATATCTTTTAAATTTCTTGTTAGCCAAGTCATTAATTTTAAAAATCAAATCTTTTAAATTGTTTTTCAATCATATCTTTTTAATCACATCTTTTTTTTAAATAGTTTTCAATCATATCTTTTTTATTTCTAATTTCAAAATCTTTTTCAAAAATCACTTTATTTCTTTCCCAATCTTATTTTTCGAAAATCATTTACCATTTCTTAAAATTTCTTTTAATTAATTCACTTTAATTTTCGAAAATTTCTTCCCCTCTTCTCACATCCTTCTATTTATGGACTAACACTCCTCCTCAATACACAATTCGAACTCTATCTTTCTTGATAAGTTCGAATTCTTCTACCTCTTCCTTCTATTTTTCTTTTCCTCTGACACCTCAAGGAATCTCTATACTGTGACATAGAGGATTTCATATTTTCTTGTTCTCTTCTCTTTCATATGAGCAGGAGCAAAGACAAAAGCATTCTTGTTGAGGATGACCCTGAACTTGAAAGGACCTTGAAGCAAAAGCTAAGAAAAGCTAAAGCACAACTCTCTGTAGAGGACCTAACAGAATTCTTCAAACCAAAAGAAGACATGGCAGCCGAAAACAACAACAATGCCAACAATGCAAGGAAGGTGCTGGGTGACTTTACTGCACCTACTCCCGACTTTTATGGGAGAAGCATCTCTATCCCTACCATTGGAGCAAATAACTTTGAGCTTAAGCCTCAATTAGTTTCTTTAATGCAACAGAACTGCAAGTTCCATGGACTTCCATTGGAAGATCCTCATCAGTTTTTAGCTAAATTCTTGCAAATCTGTGACACTGTCAAGACCAATGGGGTTGACCCTGAGGTCTACAGACTTATGCTATTCCCTTTTGCTGTAAGAGATAGAGCTAGGATATGGTTGGACTCACAACCTAAAGAAAGCCTGAACTCTTGGGAAAAGCTAGTCAATGCCTTCTTGGCAAAGTTCTTTCCACCTCAAAAATTGAGTAAGCTTAGAGTGGAAGTCCAAACCTTCAGACAGAAGGAAGGTGAATCCCTCTATGAAGCTTGGGAAAGATACAAATAATTGATCAGAAAGTGTCCCTCTGACATGCTTTCTGAATGGAGCATCATAGGTATCTTCTATGATGGTCTGTCTGAACTGTCCAAGATGTCATTGGACAGCTCTGCTGGAGGATCTCTTCATCTGAAGAAGACGCCCGCAGAAGCTCAAGAACTCATTGAAATGGTTGCAAATAACCAATTCATGTACGCGTCTGAAAGGAATCCTATGAACAATGGGACGAATCAAAAGAAAGGAGTTCTTGAGATTGATACTCTGAATGACATATTGGCTCAGAACAAAATATTGACTCAGCAAGTCAATGTGATTTCTCAAAGTCTGTTTGGAATGCAAGCTGCACCAGGCGGTACTAAGGACGCTTCATATGAAGACGAAGCTTATGATCCTGAGAACCCTTCAATGGAAGAGGTGAATTACATGGGAGAACCCTATGGAAACACCTATAATCCTTCATGGAGAAATCATCCAAATCTCTCATGGAAGGATCAACAGAGACCTCAATAAGGTTTCAACAACAATAACGGTGGAAGAAACAGGTTTAGCAATGGCAAGCCTTTTCCATCATTTTCTCAGCAACAGACAGAGGATTCTAAGCAAAGCCTTTCCGACTTAGCAACCATGGTCTCTGATCTAATCAAAACCACTCAAACTTTCATGACTGAAACAAGGTCCTCCATTAGAAACTTGGAGGCACAAGTGGGTCAGCTGAGTAAGAAAGTTACTGAACTCCCTCCTAGTACTCTTCCAAGCAATACAGAAGAAAATCCAAAAGGAGAGTGTAAGGCCATCAACATGGCCGAATTTAGAGAGGAGAAAGAGGCAGTGAGCACCACTGAGGAAGACCTCAATGGACGTCCACTGGCCTCCAATGAGTTCCCTAATGAGGAACCATGGGAATCTGAGGCTCACACTGAGACCATAGAGATTCTATTGGATTTACTTCTGCCATTCATGAGCTCTGATGAGTATTCTTCCTCTAAAGAGGATGAAGATGTCACTGAAGAGCAAGTTACTAAGTACCTTGGAGCAATCATGAAGCTAAATGACAAGTTATTTGGTAATGAGACTTGGAAGGATGAAGTCCCTTTGCTCACCAAAGAACTGGATGACTTGACTAGGCAGAGATTACCTCAAAAGAGACAGGACCCTGGGAAGTTCTCAATACCTTGTACCATAGGCACAATGACCTTTGAAAAGGCTCTGTGTGACCTAGGGTCAAGCATAAACCTCATGCCTCTCTCTGTAATGGAGAAACTAGGGATCTTTGAGGTACAAACTGTAAGAATCTCACTAGAGATGGCAGACAATTCAAGAAAACAAGCTTATGGACTTGTAGAAGATGTTCTGGTAAAAGTTGAAGACCATTACATCCCTGCTAATTTCATAGTCCTAGAGACTGGGAAGTGCGTGGATGAATCCATCATCCTTGGCAGACCCTTCCTAGCCACAGTAAAGGCTGTGATTGATGTTGACAGAGGAGAATTGATCATTCAAGTGAATGAAAAATCCTTTGTGTTTAAGGCTCAAGGATATCCCTCTGTAACCATGGAGAGGAAGCATGAAGAGCTTCTCAAAACAGAGTCAAACAGAGCCCCCACAATCAAACTTTAAGTTTGATGTTGGGAGGCCACAACCAAATTCTAAGTTTGGTGTTGAACCCCCACATTCAAACTCTAAGTTTGGTGTTGGGAGGTTCCAACATTGCTCTGAGTATCTGTGAGGCTCCATGAGAGCCCACTGTCAAGCTACTGACATTAAAGAAGCGTTTGTTGGGAGGCAACCCAATGTTATATTTTTCTATTTTCCTTTGTTATTTTATGTTTTCTGTAGGTTGATGATCATGGGAAATCACAAAATCAATTGAAAAAGCAAAAATAGCATGAAAAACAGAAAGAAAAATAGCACACCCTGGAGGAAAATCTGCTGGCATTTAAACGCCAGTGAAGATAGTAGAATGGGAGTTTAACGCCCAGTCTGGCACTATTCTGGGTGTTTAACGCCAGAAAGGGGCACCAGACTGGCGTTTAACACCAGGAATGGGCAAGAAGCTGGCGTTAAACGCCAGAAATGGGCACCAGCTTGGCGTTTAACGCCAGGATTGGCAGAAGGAGCATTTTTGCTCGCCACTTGGTGCAGGGATGAATTATCCTTGACACCTCAGGATCTGTGGACCCCACAGGATCTCCACCTACCCCACCACTCTCTCTCTTCTTCACCCACTCACCAATCACCTCCATAACTCTTCCCCAAAAACCCCTCACCTATCAAATCCTACCATTCTCTTCACCACTCACATCCATCCTTCATAAAACCCTACCTACCTCACCATTCAAATTCAAACCACTTTCCCTCCCAAACCCACCCATAATGGCCGAACCCTACCCTTCTCTCCACCCCTATATAAACCTATCTTCACTCCTTCATTTTCACACAACCTACACACTACTTCTTCCCATTGGCCGAAAAACAAAGCCACCTCCATCTCCTCTATTTCTTCTTCTTCTACTCTCTTCTTTCTTCTTTTGCTCAAGGACGAGCAAACCTTCTAAGTTTGGTGTGGTAAAAGCATTGCTTTTTATTTTTCCATAACCATTTATGGCACCTAAGGCCGGAGAAACCTCTAGAAAGAGGAAAGGGAAGGCAAAAGCTTCCACCTCCGAGTCATGGGAGATGGAGAGATTCATCTCAAGGGTGCATCAAGACCACTTCTATGAAGTTGTGGCCATGAAGAAGGTGATCTCCGAAGTCCCTTTCAAACTCAAAAAGAGTTAATATCCGGAAATCCAACATGAGATCCAAAGAAGAGGTTGGGAAGTTCTTACTAACCTCATTCAACAAGTTAGAATCTTAATGGTTCAAGAGTTCTATGCCAATGCATGGATCACCAAGAACCATGATCAAAGTGTGAACCCAGATCCAAAGAATTGGCTTACAATGGTTCGGGAGAAATACTTAGATTTTAGTCCGGAAAATGTAAGGTTGGCATTCAACTTGCCCATGATACAAGGAAATGAACACCCTTATAGAAGGGTCAACTTTGATTAAAGGTTGGACCAAGTCCTCATAGACATTTGTGAAGAGGGCGCTCAATGGAAGAGAGATTCAAGAGGGAAGCCGGTTCAACTGAGAAGGCATGACCTCAAGCCCGTGGCTAGGGGATGGTTGGAGTTTATCCAACGCTCAATCATTCCCACTAGCAACTGGTCCGAAGTTACTATAGACCGGGCTATCATGATTCATAGCATCATGATTGGAGAGGAAGTGGAAGTTCATGAGGTTATATCCCAAGAACTTTATAAGGTGGCAGACAAGTCCTCTACCTTGGCAAGGTTAGCTTTTCCTCATCTCATTTGTCACCTCTGTTATTCAGTTGGAATTAACATAGAGGGAGATATCCTCATTGATGAGGACAAGCCCATCACTAAGAAGAGGATGGAGCAAATAAGAGATCCCACTCATCATGAAATTCCTGAGATGCCTCAAGGGATGCACTTTCCTCCACAAAACTACTGGGATCAAATCAACACCTCCCTAGGAGAATTGAGTTCCAACATGGGACAACTAAGGGTGGAGCACCAAGAACATTCCATCCTCCTCCATGAAATTAAAGAAGATCAAAGAATCATGAGAGAGGAGCAACAAAGACAAGGAAGAGACATTGAGGAGCTCAAGCACTCCATAAGATCTTCAAGAGGAAGAACAAGCCGCCATCACTAAGGTGGACCCGTTCTTTAATCTCCTTGTTCTTTATTTTTCTGTTTTTCAAATTTTTATGCTTTATGTTTTATCTATGTTTGTGTCTTATGATCATTAGTGTCTTAGTGTTTATGCCTTAAAGTTATGAATGTCCTATGAATCCATCACCTTTCTTAAATGGAAAATGTTTTTATTACAAAAGAACAAGAAGTACATGATTTCGAATTCATCCTTAAAACTAGCTTAATTATTTTGATGTGGTGACAATACTTTTTGTTTTCTGAATGTATGCTTGAACAGTGCATATGTCTTTTGAATTTGTTGTTCAAGAATGTTAAAATTGTTGGATCTTGAAAGAATGATGAAATAGGAGAAATGTTACTGAGGATCTGAAAAATCATAAAAATGATTCTTGAAGCAAGAAAAAACAATGAAAAGCTTGCAAAAAAAAAAGAAAAAGAAAGAGAAAGCAGAAAAAGCCAATAGCCCTTTAAACCAAAAGGCAAGGGTAAAAATAAAAAGGATCCAAGGCTTTGAGCATCAGTGGATAGGAGAGCCCACAGGAATAATATCCTGGCCTAAGCGGCTAAACCAAGCTGTCCCTAACCATGTGCTTGTGGCGTGAAGGTGTCAAGTGAAAACTTGAGACTGAGTGGTTAAAGTCATGATCTGAAGCAAAAAGAGTGTGCTTAAGAACCCTGGACACCTCTAATTGGGGACTCTAGCAAAGCTGAGTCACAATCTGACAAGGTTCACCCAGTTATTTGTCTGTGGCATGGATGTATCCGGTAGTAATACTAGAAAACAAAGTGCATTGGGACATGGCCAAGACTCATAAAGTAGCTGTGTTCAAGAATCAATATACTTAACTAGGAGAATCAATAACACTATCTAGATTCTGAGTTCCTATAGAAGCCAATCATTCTGAACTTCAGAGGATGAAGTGAGATGCCAAAACTGTTCAGAGGCAAAAAGCTACTAGTCCCGCTCATGTAATTGGAGCTAAGTTTCATTGATAATTTGGAGTCTATAGTATATTCTCTTCTTTTTATCCTATTTGATTTTCAGTTGCTTGGGGACAAGCAACAATTTAAGTTTGGTGTTGTGATGAGCGTTTTTAGTTTGTATTTAGTATGTTTTAGTTAGTTTTTATTATATTTTTATTAGTTTTTATTTAAAATTCACTTTTCTGGGCTTTACTATGAGTTTGTGTGTTTTTCTGTGATTTCAGGTATTTTTTGGCTGAAATTGAGGGACCTGAGCAAAAATCTGATTCAGAGGCTGAAAAGGACTGCAGATGCTGTTGGATTCTGACCTCCCTGCACTCGAAGTGAATTTTCTGGAGCTACAGAAGCCCAATTGGCGCGCTTTTAACTGCGTTAGAAAGTAGACATCCTGGGCTTTCCAGCAATATATAATAGTCCACACTTTGCCCGAGATTTGATGGCCCAAACCGGCATTCCAAATCAGCTCAAGACTGCCCGGCGTTAAACGCCGAAACTGGCACAAAAGTGGGAGTTAAATGCCCAAACTGGCACAAAAGCTGGCGTTTAACTCCAAGAAGAGTCTCTATACATGAAAGCTTCAATGCTCAGCCCAAGCACACATCAAGTGGGCCCGGAAGTGGATTTTTACGTCATTTACTCATTTTTTGTAAACCCTAACTACTAGTTCTCTATAAATAGGACCTTTTGCTATTGTATTTTCATCTTTGGATCAATTTAGATCTTAGGATCATCTTGGGATGTCTAGTTCTTTGATCATGGGACTGGCCTCTCGGACATGCCTAAACCTTGTTCTTATGTATTTTCAACGGTGGAGTTTCTACACACCATAGATTAAGGTGTAGAGCTCTGCTGTACCTCGAGTATTAATGCAATTACTATTATTCTTCTATTCAATTCAGCTTATTCTTGTTCTAAGATATCACTTGTTCCTCAACTTGATGAATGTGATGATCCATGACACTCATCATCATTCTCACCTATGAACGTGTTCCTGACAACCACCTCCGTTCTACCTTAGATTGAGTGAATATCTCTTGGATTCCTTAATCAGAATCTTCGTGATATAAGCTAGAATTGATAGCGGCATTCTTGAGAATCCGAAAGGTCTAAACCTTGTCTGTGGTATTCTGAGTAGGATTCAAGGATTGAATGACTGTGACAAGTTTCAAACTCGCGATTGTAGAGCGTTAGTGACAGACGCAAAAGAATCACTGGATTCTATTCCAACATGATCGAGAACCGACAGATGAATAGCCGTGCTGTGACAGAGCGTGTTGAACATTTTCACTGAGAGGACGGGATTGTAGCCATTGACAATGGTGATGCCCAACATACAGCTTGCCATGGAAAGGAGTAAGAAGGATTGGATGAAGACAGTAGGAAAGCAGAGAGACGGAAGGGACAAAGCATCTCCAT
The DNA here is from genome assembly GCF_003086295.3 of Arachis hypogaea. Lineage (NCBI taxonomy): Eukaryota > Viridiplantae > Streptophyta > Magnoliopsida > Fabales > Fabaceae > Arachis > Arachis hypogaea. The sequence goes on along the minus strand of NC_092042.1, from coordinate 27,483,851 downwards.
ATGCTTATCTGAAATTCTCACCAAAGAATTACATAAGTATCTCTATCTTTATTTTATGTTTTATTCATCTTTTAGTCATTAATCCTCCATAACCATTTGAACCCGCCTGACTGAGATTTACAAGATGACCATAGCTTGCTTCATACCAACAATCTCCGTGGGATCGACCCTTACTCGAGTAAGGTTTATTACTTGGACGACCCAATGCACTTGCTGGTTAGTTGTGCGAAGTTGTGATAAAGAGTTGAGATTGCAATTGAGCATACCATGTTGATGGCACCATTGATGATCACAATTTCGTGCACCAACCTCCTCCGGTCTCATATTGGTATAACTCCAATCCTAATGCATATCAATCCAATAGCTATGATGGACCCCTTTGTGGTTATCAACAAGGCCTACCATATGCTTATGAACATTATCCTCAACATAATCCTCAACCACACTCATAAGCCTCCTTTTGCCAAACACCTCCATATGACCCCAATCCATACCCACCACACCAACCATCTTTTGAGCCATATGAACCATATATGGAACCACCACAACATCAACACTTTCAAGAGCCACCCCCTCCATACTATTACCAAGATGAACCACCTCCAATGTGTGCAAATTTTTAACCACAAGATGAATTCTACCTTCCACTACAACCTTCCATGGAAGAATATTCATGTCCATCGATCCAACAGCCATATGATCCTAATCATGTTATCCAAGTGAAACAATAGTCAAGGAATTGTCTCAAGGAAGTATTAGATTAATTTCAAATAACCATAGAGTGTGTTGTGCAACAAGTGGAAAAAGTGGAGAGTGTTGAACCACCACAATCCTACCAAGAAGAACCACCTTCCTATTATGAACCCTTTCTCCAAAACAATGAACCCTCCTATCCACCCCAAGCCTTAATAGATGATGAGTCTCTCACTTTGCTACTTCAAGGACAAGAGGAGGTGAAAATGGATGTACAAAACTTCACGGCTGCCTTGGAAGAGGTGGTAAACCGATTGACCTCCCAATACTTAAACCCTCAAAGCACTCCCATGGCCACATGTGGAGAATCAATTGAAGAGCATAGCATGAAGGAGAGATTGGAAACTCCAGTGGAGAAGAAGGAATGTTGCTTTGTGTTAGAATAATTGGAGGAACCAATGATTGTTAAAGAAAAGGAAGAAGTGGTTGAAGACTTAGGAGATGCGGAACCTCCATGGGAATCTAGAACCATAGAACATACCTCCAAGAAGATTGAATTTGATGTTGAGGAGGAGAGCGCACAACCTCCAAAGCAATTTTTGAATGAAGACTTGGAGGGAATGAAGCAAGAATTGAGTTTCCTTTGTGATGAAGATCATGCATCCAACCTTCTTGGTGATGAATCCTTTGAACTTGAAGAACTTTCTCCTGATAAAATAGAGAGTGACGTGGAGGTAGATTTCTTTCATCCTCCCATTTATGACTTGAGCGATGGAGAAGAGTTAGATGAAATTGATGAACAAAGAATTCAAAGAGAAGAAGTCTGTCAAGAGGTGGAGGTAATCAAGGAAGAACACAAGGGAGTAGAGCTTGCAAGGACATTGGAAATACCTCTCTCCAAGCCACCACCATCCATTCTTTCATTCAAGTGGGTAAATTCCTTATACTTAAGCTTTATTATTCCCATTGAATATGGTTTGCTTGAAACGGATGGTCAACTTAGACATATTTGTGGCTTTAAGAGCAAAAGGGAGATGGTTAGTGGTTGGTATTATAAATCAAAGATCATGATGGTTACATGGCCAAAGCTTAATTGCAAAGGTTGATGTAGAACTAAATTGTTTGGGTCTAGAAGGATGTTTGGTCACTTCATTGAGAATTCATCTTGCTTGCCACCCGGATGGAATCATAATGATCAACTTCAAGACGGGTGTGAAAATAAAGTGTGGGATCCCGGATTACAAGATGAGGATCAACCTTGGAAGCCCCAAGCTTGTGCGAAACTCCATCAAGGCTTGGAGTTATCATCTTTGAAGAATAGGGCACAATGGAGAACCAAGCATTGGTGGGAGTTCCAAGATGAGTTCAAGCACAAGCCATCTTGAGAGGAGCTCCCCATAAGTCCAACTTAAGGATAATAAACAAAAGTGCTAGGTGGGAGACACCCCACCATGGTAAATTCTTTTCATTTTCTCTTTTGTAAATATTGGTAAAAAATTAGTTTAATTTCAAGTTTTGTTTAGTTTGTTGAGTCTAATTGGTAGTTTAGTGAGTTAAATAAGGTTTTAAGGTATTTTGGTAGCCGTTTGGAGGCTTAGAATGCTTGGTTTGGTGCAAAAACATAGAAAATTTTGAAAAACAGAGCACCAATCCACGCGTACGCGTGACCCAAGTGTTTTTGACCATCCACACGCACGCATGCCCCACGCGTACGCGTGGATGTAGAAATTTCACCCCTCCATACATTGACCCGAGAGTTGTGCGAAGGTTGGGCTGGCATTGTGCCTCTAGCACAACCCAACGCACGGGTACGCGTGACCCACACGTACACGTCGCCTCTCTCGGATGCCACCCGCGTGTACGCGTGCTTTACGCGTACACGTCGATCCCATTTCACCTCATCACACGCACGTGTGCAATATGCGTACATGATGAGCGAATAATTTTTACGCTTTTTGGCATTGTTTTTAGATAAATTTTAGTATGATTTTAGTTAGTTTTTAGTATATTTTTATTAGTTTTAAGAAAAAATCATATTTCCGGACTTTACTATGAGTTTTTGTGTTTTTCTGTGATTTCAGGTATTTTTTGGCTGAAATTGAGGGACCTGAGCAAAAATCTAATTCAGAGGCTGACAAAGGAATGCTGATGCTGTTGGATTCTGACAACCCTGCACTCGAAATGGATTTTTTGGAGCTACAGAAGTCCAAATGGCGCACTCTTAATTGCGTTGGAAAGTAGACATCCAGGGATTTTTAGCAATATATAATAGTCCATACTTTGCCCGAGTTTAGATGACGCAAAATGGCGTTTAACGCCAGCTTTCTGCCCTATTCTGGCGTTAAACGCCAGAAACAAGTTGCAAGCTAGAGTCAAATGCCAGAAACAAGTTACAAACTGGCGTTTAACTCTAAAGAAGGCCTCTACACGTGAAAGCTTCAATGCTCAGCCCAAGCACACACCAAGTGGGCCCAGAAGTGGATTTCTGCATCATTTACTTATTTCTGTAACCCTAGTAACTAGTTTAGTATAAATAGAACTTTTTACTATTGTATTAGAGATCTTGGATCTTTGGATTATCTTTTTGGACCATTGTTCATGTTTTGGGAGGCTGGCCATTTGGCCATGCCTACCCTATTTTCACTTATGTATTTTCAACGGTGGAATTTTTACACACCATAGATTAAGATGTGGAGCTCTGCTGTCTCTCGAGTATTAATGCAAAGTACTATTGTTCTTCTATTCAATTCATGCTTATTCTTATTTTAAGATATTCATTCGCACATAAGAACATGATGAATGTGATGATTATGTGACACTCATCACCATTCTCACTTATGAACGCGTGATTGACAACCACTTCCGTTCTACATGAAGACAAGCTTGAATGTATATTTCTTGGGTTTCTAATCAACGATTCACATCGACTCCTCTCTGATAATGGGGCATCTGAATCCGAGATTAAAATCTTCGTGGTATAAGCTAGAATCTATTGGCAGTATTCCTGAGATCCGGAAAGTCTAAACCTTGTCTGTGGTATTCCGAATAGGATCTGGGATGGGATGACTGTGATGATCTTCAAACTCGTGACTGTAGGACGTGGTGACAGACGTAAAAGGATAGTAAATCCTATTCCTACACGATCGAGAACCAACAGTTGATTAGCTATACGATATCTGTGCATGGTATTTTTCATCCGAGACGAGAAATTCGAAAGTTGATTAGCCGTACAAAAAATGTAGAGGACCATTTTCACTGAGAGGACGAGAAGTAGCCCTTAACAACGGTGACACCCAACATACAGCTTGCCATAGAAAGAAGTATGAAGGATTGGATGAAGGCAATAGGAAAGCAGAGATTCAGAAGGAACAGCGCATTTTCATATGCTTATCTGAAATTCCCACCAATGAATTACATAAGTATCTATATCTTTGTTTTATGTTTTATTTATCTTTTAATTATCAAAACTCTATAACCATTTGAATCCACCTAACTGAGATTTACAAGATGACCATAGCTTGCTTCAAGCCGACAATCTCTGTGGGATCGACCCTTACTCACGTAAGGTTTATTACTTGGACGACCCAGTGCACTTGCTGGTTATTTGTGCGAAGTTGTGAAAAAGAGTTGAGATTAAAATTGTGCGTACCAAGTGTTTGGCGCCATTGAGATCATAATTTCGTGCACCAAGTTGTTGGCGCCATTGCCGGGGATTGTTCGAGTTTGGACAACTGAAGGTTCATTTTGTTGCTCAGATTAGGTAATTTTCTTCTTTTTTTTCAACCTTTATATTATTTTCAAAAAGTTTTCAAAAATATTTCAAAATTTTTTCTTCTTTTTCGTTCTTTTCAAAATAATTTTTGAAAAAATACAAAAAAAATTATAAAATCATAAAAAAATATTTTGTATTTCTTGTTTGAATCTAGAGTCAATTTTTAAGTTTGGTGTCAATTGCATATTTTTCTCAAAAATTTTTTCGAAAATTCATGCATTGCATTCTTCATGATCTTCAAGTTGTTCTTAATGAGTCTCCTTGTTTGATCTTCATATTTTCTTGTTTTGTGTCTTTTGTTGTTTTTCATATGCATTTTTTAATTCATAGTGTCTAAACATGAAAAATCTCTAAGTTTGGTGTCTTGCATGTTCTTCTTTTCTTGAAAATTTTTCAAAAATAAGTTCTTGATGTTCATCATGATCTTCAAAGTGTTCTTGGTGTTCATCTTGACATTCATAGTGTCCTTGCATGCATCATTTGTTTTAATCCAAAATTTTTATGTGTTGAGTCATTTTGTGATTTTTCTCTCTCATCATTAAAAGTTCAAAAATAAAAAAATATGTTTCCCTTATTTCTCTCACAAATTTCGAAATCTTTGGGTTGACTTAGTCAAAAATTTTTAAAATAAGTTGTTTCTTGTTAGACAAGTCAAGATTTCAATTTCAAAGATCCTATCTTTTCAAAATCTTTTTCAAAAATCAAATCTTTTTCATTTTTTTATTATTTTCGAAAATTTTAAAAATTGATTTTCAAAATCTTTTTCTTAATTTTATTTCATAATTTTTGAAAACTTTACTAACAATTAATGTGATTGATTCAAAAATTTGAAGTTTGTTATTTTCTTGTTAAGAATGGTTCAATCTTTAAATTCTAGAATCATATCTTTTAGTTTCTTGTTAGTTAAGTAATCAATTTTAATTTTAAAAATAAAATCTTTTTAATTTCCTTTTCAAATCTTTTTCAAAAATAAATTTCAATCATATCTTTTTTCAAAATCAATTTCAAAATCTTTTCAAAATTGATTTTCAAATCTTTTTCAACTAACTAATTGACTTTTTTTTGTTTGTTTTACTATTTCTTATCTTTTACAAAACCACCTAACTACTTTTCTCTCTCTAATTTTTGAAAATTTCTCACCCCTTTTTCAAAATTCTTTTTAATTGACTAATTGTTTCAAATTTTAATTTTAATTTTATTTCTTCTCTTAATTTTCGAAAATCACTAACCATTTTTCAAAAATAATTTTCGAAATTCTCTCCCTCTCATCTCTTTCTATTTATTTTATTTATCTACTAACACTTCTCTTCTACTCATAATTCGAACCTTCTCTTCTCTCTGTGTTCAGATTTTTCTTCTTCTTTCTTCTCCTCTTTCTAATCTTCTTCTCTTCTACTCACAAAAAGGAATCTCTATACTGTGACATAGAGGATTCCTCTTCTTTTCTGTCATCTTCTTTTTCATATGAGCAGGAGCAAGGACAAGGACATTCTTGTTGAAGCAGATCCTGAACCTGAAAGGACTCTAAAGAAGAAGAAGCTAAGAGAAGCTAAAGCACAACAATCCAGAGAAAACCTTACAGAGAATCTCGAAAAAGGAGTAATGGCCGAACCCAACAACAATGCAAGGAAGATGCTTGGTGACTTTACTGCACCAAATTCCAACTTCCATGGAAGAAGCATCTCAATCCCTGCCATTGGAGCAAATAATTTTGAGCTAAAGCCTCAATTAGTTTCTCTGATGCAACAGAATTGCAAGTTTCATGGACTTCCATCAGAAGATCCTTTTCAGTTCTTAACTGAATTCTTGCAGATCTGTGATACTGTTAAGACCAATGGAGTTAATCCCGAGGTCTACAAGCTTATGCTTTTCCCTTTTGTTGTAAGAGACAGAGCTAGAGCATGGTTGGACTCTCAGCCTAAAGATAGCCTGAACTCTTGGGATAAGCTGGTCACGGCTTTCTTAGCCAAGTTCTTTCCTCCTCAAAAGCTGAGCAAGCTTAGAGTGGATGTTCAAACCTTCAGGCAGAAAGAAGGTGAATCCCTCTATGAAGCTAGGGAAAGATACAAGCAACTGACCAAAAAGTGTCCTTCTGACATGCTTTCAGAATGGACCATCCTGGATATATTCTATGATGGTCTGTCTGAATTATCTAAGATGTCATTGGACCATTCTGCAGGTGGATCTATTCACCTGAAGAAAATTCCTGCAGTAGCTCAGGAACTCATTGTCATGGTTGCAAATAACCAGCTCATGTACACCTCTGAAAGGAATCCTATGAATAATGGGACGTCTCAGAGGAAGGGAGTTCTTGAAATTGATGCTCTGAATGCATATTGGCTCAGAACAAAATGTTGACTCAGCAAGTCAATATGATTTCTCAGAGTCTGAATGGTTTGCAAAATGCATCCAACAGTACTAAAGAAGCATCTTCTGATGAAGAAGCTTATGATCCTAAGAACCCTGCAATGGAAGAGGTGAATTACATGGGTGAAGCCTATGGAAACACCTATAATCCCTCATGGAGAAATCATCCAAATTTCTCATGAAAGGATCAACAAAAGCCTCAACAAGGCTTTAATAATGGTGGAAGAAACAGGTTTAGCAATAGCAAGCCTTTTCCATCAGCCTCTCAGCAACAGACAGAGAATTCTAAGCAGAGCCCCTCTAGCTTAGCAAACATAGTCTCTGATCTATCTAAGGCCACTCTAAGTTTCATGAATGAAACAAGGTCCTCTATTAGAAATTTGGAGGCACAAATGGGCCAGCTGAGTAAAGGAGTTACTGAAACTCCTCCTAGTACTCTCACAAGTAATACAGAAAAGAATCCCAAAAGACTGCCTCCCACGCGTCCGCGTTACTCACGCGAACGCGTGACCTGCAGAATCGACGTAAAAGAGTGTTTGGGCAGAGCGTTGTGCTGGCTTGGGGCAAGAAGTGTGCTAAAAGCACAAATTTGGTCACGCGAACGCGTACCCCAGGCGTCCACATCGTTTTTCAATATCGACCACCCACGCGATCGCGTCACCCATGCGACCGCGTCACCCACAATTTTGGCAGAATGAGTTTTTAACCAGAAAGTTGTGCGAATGCGAGGCTGCCCCCGTGCCAATGGCACAAATCACTCCACGCGAACGCATGCTCCATGCGTTCGCGTCACTTCAACAACGCGCTAACTGCACGAACGTGTGACCCACGCATCCGCGTCGCTTGCGCCGCACTAGTTTCGCCCAGTTTTCATTCTCTCTCTCTCCTAATCCTAATTTTCTCTTATTCTTTTATCCTCTTCTTTTTCTTTCTTCATAATAACTTATCTCTTTCTATTTTTAGTTATTCTTTGCTTGAGGACAAGCAAACCTTTAAGTTTGGTGTTGACGCTTCGCTTAAGAGTTTTCTGTTTATTTCTATGGCACCAAAAAGGGAGGCGATTCATCTTCACTGAGGAGCACAACCTAAAGAATGAAGCAACCGCTAGGATAACTAAGGTGGTTGAGTTCCTTTCATTTTTTTTATTCCTCCCCTCTTTTTCTATGTTATGTTCTGGTTTTCTGCTATTTTGCTTTGTTTGTTGCATAATCCTTTATTAGTTAGAATCCTAGGACTATTTTAGTTTTCTTTTAACTGCTTTAATGCTGAAAAGATGTTTCATGTACCACTCACTGAACTTGGATCTAAAAAGAAAATAAAAAGAAGTGATGTCTTGTTGATGAGCGGATAATTTATACGCTTTTTGGCATTGTTTTCAGTATGTTTTTAGTATATTTTAGTTAGTTTTTAGTATACTTTTATTAGTTTTTAGTTAAAATTCACTTTTCTGGACTTTACTATGAGTTTGTGTGTTTTTCTGTGATTTCAGGTATTTTCTGGATGAAATTGAGGGTCCTGAGCAAAAATCTGATTCAGAGGCTGAAAAGGACTGCAGATGCTGTTGGATTCTGACCTCTCAGCACTAGAAGTGGATTTTCTGGAGCTACAGAAGCCCAATTGGCGCGCTCTCAACAACGTTGAAAAGTAGACATCTTGGGCTTTCCAGAAATGTATAATAGTTCATACTTTGCTCGAGATTTGATGGCCCAAACCGGCGTTGCAAATCAGCTTCAGAATTCCCAGCGTTTAACGCTGGAACTGGCATAAAAATTGGAGTTAAACGCCCAAACTGGCATGAAAGCTGGCGTTTAACTCCAGAAAAAGTCTCTACACATGAAAGCTTCAATGCTCAGCTCAAGCACATACTAAGTGGACCCAGAAGTGGATTTTTACATCATTTACTCATTTCTATATACCCGAGGTTACTAGTTCACTATTAATAGGATCTTTTGACATTGTATCTGTACCTCATGACACTTTACACGTTTCTTTGTGTACTTCCTACGGGATGAGTCTCTAAACCCCATGGTTGGGGGTGAGGAGCTCTGCTGTGTCTTGATTGATTAATGCAATTACTATTGTTTTTCATTCAATCATGCTTGCTTCCATTCTAAGATATCACTTGTTCCTAAACCTGATGAATGTGATGATCCGTGACACTCATCATCATTCTCAACTATGAACGTGTGCCTGACAACCACCTCCGTTCTACCTTAGATAGAATAGATATCTCTTGGATTCCTTAATCAGAATCTTCGTGGTATAAGCTAGAATTGATGGCGGCATTCAAGAGAATCCGGAAGGTCTAAACCTTGTCTGTGGTATTCTGAGTAGGATTCAAGGATTGAATGACTGTGACGAGCTTCAAACTCCTGAGGGCTGGGCGTTAGTGGCAGACGCAAAAGAGTCACTGGATTCTATTCCAACCCAATTGAGAACCGACAGATGATTAGCCGTGCTGTGATAGAGTGCGTTGAACATTTGCACTGAGAGGATGGGAGGTAGCCATTGACAACAGTGAAACCCTACATACAGCTTGCCATGGAAGGAGCCTAGCGTGCTTGAAGAAGAAGACAGTAGGAAGGCAGAGATTCAGAAGATAGAGCATCTCCAAAACCTCAACCTATTCTCCATTACTGCAAAACAAGTACTTATTTCATGTTCTTTACTTTTCACAATCAAACCTGATAATTATTGATATCCTGACTAAGAGTTACAAGATAACCATAGCTTGCTTCAAGCCGACAATCTCCGTGGGATCGACCGTTACTCACGTAAGGTATTACTTGGACGACCCAGTGCACTTGCTGGTTAGTTGTGCGGGATTGCAAAAGTGTGATTGCAATTTCGTGCACCAAGTTTTTGGCGCCGTTGCCGGGGATTGTTGAGTTTGGACAACTGACAGCTTATCTTGTTGCTTAGATTAGGATTGTTTTATTTTTGTTGGTTTAGAGTCTTTTATTTGAGTCTAGTTTCATATTTTAAGTTTGGTGTCAATTGCATGCTTTTGTTTTCTTTTAGTTTTTTTTCGAATTTGCATGTTCTTAGTCCTTTCTTGTTCTTTAAAAATTCTAAGTTTGGTGTCTTCTTTGTGTTTTTCCTTTAAAATTTTCGAAAATTAGTGTTTGATTTTCTAAAAATTTTAAGTTTGGTGTCATTTTGTTGTTTTTCTCTTTCCTATTCTCAAAAATCAAATAAATAATTTTCAATCATATCTTTTCTATTGCTAATTCCAAAATCCTTTTAACTAATTGATTGATTTAGTTTTCAATTTGCTTTGATCTTATTTTCTTTTAGTTTTCGAAAATTTATTTTGTTTTCCTTTTGTTTTATTTTATTTTTTTTCGGTCAATTCAAAAAAAAATTATTTTACTTTACTTGTGAATTCATATCATATTCCCTTTCTCCATCATGGACCTAAGTGGAATTGAGCAGTCTAGAAGGACTCTGGGGTCATATGCTAACCCCATTACAGCTGCATATGGGAGTAGCATCTGTATACCTCCCATCAAAGCAAGTAGATTTGAGCTAAATCCTCAACTCATTATCATGGTGCAGCAAAATTGCCAGTATTCCGGTCTTCCACAGGAAGAACCTACTAAGTTTCTGGCACAGTTCTTACAGATTGCTGACACAGTACGTGATAAAGAGGTGGATCAGGATGTCTACAGACTATTACTGTTTCCATTTGCTGTAAAGGATCAAGCTAAGAGGTGGTTGAATAACCAACCTACAGCAAGCATAAAGACATGAAAACAGTTATCAGACAAATTCCTGAATCAATTTTACCCTCCAAAAAGGATGACACAGCTAAGGCTGAACATCCAAGGCTTTAAACAAGAGGATAATGAATCCCTTTATAATGCCTGGGAGAGGTATAGAGGTATGCTAAGGAAATGCCCCTCTGAAATGTTTTCAGAGTGGGTACAGCTGGACATCTTCTACTATGGGCTTACAGAAAAAGCTCAGATGTCTTTAGACCACTCAGCTGGTGGATCTATACACATGAGGAAGACAATTGAAGAGGCTCAAGAGCTTATAGACACTGTTGCTAGAAATCAATATTTGTACTCTAGCACTGAGTTCTCTACAAAAGAGGAAGCTATGACAGTAGTCACTGATCCTAATCCTCAAGAACAGATGATTGAGCTTAATCAGCAATTACACCTGATGACAAAACAGTTAACAGAATTTAAAGAGATGCTCCAAGAAACTAAAATTGCTAACAGGAACATAGAATCTCAGTTGAATCGGGCAAAACAGCAGCTATCTAAACAGATAACAGAAGAATGCCAAGCAGTTCAACTGAGGAGTGGAAAGACATTGAATAACACTGCTCAAAGTGGCAAAAAGCCAAATAAGGAACAATTGACAGAGGATGACCAAACCACTGTCCAAAATCCCTCTGAGGACAGTAAGAGCCCAGAGAGGAATACTCTTGGCGTTCAAACGCCAGAAAAGGGGGGAAAGCTGGCGTTAAACGCCCATTCCCTGCCCAGTTCTGGCGTTCAAACGCCAGAAAAGAGGGAAAAGTTGGCGTTAAACGCCCATTTTCCACCCAACCCTGGCGTTCAAACGCCAATGGGGAATCAGACACCTGAGAGTGCTGATAGTAACCCCTCTAAAAAGGCTTCTCCAACCACTTCTGTAAGGAATAAACCTGCAGCAACTAAGGTTGAAGAATATAAAGCCAAGATGCCTTATCCTCAGAAACTCCGCCAAGCGGAGCAGGATAAGCAATTTGCCCGCTTTGCAGACTACTTAAGGACTCTTGAAATAAATATTCCGTTTGGAGAGGCACTTGAGCAAATACCTTCTTATGCTAAGTTCATGAAAGAGATCTTAAGTCATAAGAAGGATTGGAGAGAAATTGAAAAAGTATTTCTCACTGAAGAATGCAGTGCAGTCATTCTGAAAAGCTTACCAGAAAAGCTTCAAGATCCAGGAAGCTTTATGATACCATGCACATTAGAAGGTGCTTGCACCAAGACAGCCCTATGTGATCTTGGAGCAAGCATCAATCTAATACCTGCATCCACTATCAGAAAGCTTGGGTTAACTGAAGAAGACAAACCAACCCGGATATGCCTCCAACTTGCTGATGGCTCCATTAAACATCCATCAGGCATAATAGAGGACATGATTGTCAAGGTTGGGCCATTCGCCTTTCCAACTGACTTTGTGGTGCTGGAAATGGAGGAGCACAAGAGTGCAACTCTCATTCTAGGAAGACCTTTCCTAGTAACTGGACGAACTCTCATTGATGTACAAAAAAGGGAAGTAACCCTGAGAGTCAATGAGGATGAGTTCAAGTTGAATGCTGTAAAAGCTATGCAGCATCCAGACACACCAAATGACTGCATGGGCGCTGACATTATTGACTCTTTGGTGGAAGAGATCAATATGACTGAAAGTCTAGAATCAGAGCTTGAGGACATCTTCAAGGATGCTCAGCCTGATCAGGAAGAACCAGAGGAAACAAAAGAATTTTTGAAAATTCCTCAGGAGGAGGATAAGCCTCCCAAACCTGAACTCAAACCATTACCACCATCCCTGAAGTATGCATTTCTGGGAGAGGGTGACAGTTTTCCAGTGATTATAAGCTCTGCTTTAAATCCACAGGAAGAGGAAGCACTGATTCAGGTGCTAAGGACACACAAGACAGCTCTTGGGTGGTCCATAAGTGATCTTAAGGGCATTAGCCTAACTAGATGCATGCACAAGATCCTGTTGGAGGATAATGCCAAACCAGTGGTCCAACCACAAAGGAGGCTAAATCCAGCCATGAAGGAGGTGGTGCAGAAAGAGGTCACTAAATTACTAGAGGCTGGGATTATTTATCCTATTTCTGATAGCCCCTGGGTGAGCCCTGTCCAAGTTGTCCCCAAAAAGGGAGGCATGACAGTGGTTCATAATGAAAAAAATGAACTGGTTCCTACAAGAACAGTCACAGGTTGGCGTATGTGTATTGACTATAGAAGGCTCAATACAGCCACCAGAAAGGATCATTTTCCTTTACCATTCATAGACCAAATGCTAGAAAGACTAGCTGGTCATGATTATTACTGCTTTTTGGATGGCTATTCAGGTTACAACCAAATTGCAGTAGATCCTCAAGACCAAGAGAAAACAGCATTTACTTGCCCTTCTGGCGTGTTTGCCTACAGGAGGATGCCTTTTGGTTTGTGTAATGCTCCTGCAACCTTTCAGAGATGCATGCTATCCATCTTCTCTGATATGGTGGAGAAATTCTTGGAAGTCTTCATGGATGACTTCTCAGTATATGGAGACTCATTCAGCTCCTGTCTTGACCACCTAGCACTTGTCCTGAAAAGGTGCCAAGAGACTAACCTGGTTTTAAACTGGGAGAAATGTCACTTTATGGTGACTGAAGGGATTGTCCTTGGACACAAAATTTCAAGTAGGGGAATAGAGGTGGATAAGGCAAAGGTAGAGGTAATTGAAAAATTACCACCACCTGCCAATGTTAAGGCAATTAGAAGCTTTCTGGGGCATGCAGGATTCTACAGGAGGTTTATAAAGGATTTTTCGAAAATTACAAAACCTTTAAGCAACCTGCTAGCTGCTGACACACCATTTGTGTTTGACACACAGTGTCTGCAGGCATTTGAGACCCTAAAAGCCAAGCTGGTAACAGCACCAGTCATCTCTGCACCAGACTGGACATTGCCATTTGAACTAATGTGTGATGCCAGTGACCATGCCATTGGTGCAGTGTTGGGACAGAGGCATAACAAGCTTCTGCACATCATTTATTATGCCAGCCGTGTTCTAAATGATGCACAGAAGAATTACACAACCATTGAAAAAGAGTTACTTGCAGTGGTCTATGCCATTGACAAGTTTAGATCCTATCTAGTGGGATCTAAGGTGATTGTGTACACTGACCATACTGCTCTTAAGTACTTACTCACAAAGCAGGATTCAAAACCCAGGCTTATAAGATGGGTATTGCTTCTGCAAGAGTTTGATATAGAAATAAGAGACAGAAAAGGGACAGATAACCAAGTAGCTGATCATCTGTCCCGAATAGAACCAGTAGCTGGGGCGTCCCTCCCTTCTACTGAGATCTCTGAGACTTTCCCAGATGAGCAACTCTTTGCCATTCAGGAAGCTCCATGGTTTGCAGATATTGCAAATTATAAAGCTGTGAGGTTCATACCACAGGAGTACAGCAGAGTCAAAGAAAGAAATTAATTTCAGATGCCAAGTACTACCTATGGGATGAGCCATATCTCTTTAAGAGATGTGCAGACGGAATGATCCGCAGATGTGTACCCAGAGAAGAAGCACAAAGGATCCTGTGGCATTGCCATGGATCACAGTATGGGGGACATTTTGGAAATGAGCGAACAGCCACTAAGGTCCTCCAATGTGGCTTCTACTGGCCTACTCTCTATAGAGATGCCTGAGAGTTTGTGCGTAACTGTGACAGCTGCCAAAAAGCTGGTAACTTGCCTCACGGATACGCCATGCCTCAACAAGGGATCTTGGAGATTGAGTTGTTTGATGTATGGGAAATTGACTTTATGGGTCCATTCCCACCATCATACTCAAACACTTACATTCTGGTGGCAGTGGACTATGTATCTAAATGGGTAGAAGCAATTGCTACACCCACTAATGATACTAAAACGCTGAAATTCCTCCAGAAACACATCTTCAGCAGATTTGGTGTTTCCAGAGTCATAATCAATGATGGGGTACTCATTTCTGCAATGAACAGCTTTACTCTGCTATGGTCCGATATGGAATTAGCCACAAAGTGGCTACCCCATATCATCAACAGACAAATGGGCAAGCTGAAGTCTCTAACAGAGAGCTAAAAAGAATCCTAGAATGGACTGTAATAGCCCGAAGAAAGGATTGGGCAAGGAGCTTGGATGATGCTCTGTGGGCATACAGAACAGCATTCAAGACCCCAATAGGAACCTCACAATACCAACTTGTGTATGGCAAGGTGTGTCATCTGCCCGTGGAACTGGAACATAAAGCCTACTGGGCAACCAGATTCCTAAACCTGGATGCTAAGTTAGCTGGTGAAAAGAGATTACTCCAGCTAAATGAGCTAGACGAATTTAGACTCAGCGCCTTTGAAAATGCAAAGATTTATAAGGAAAAGGCAAAGAAGTGGCATGACAAGAAGTTGTCATCCAGAGTCTTTGAGCCAGGACAAAAAGTTCTGCTCTTCAACTCTAGGCTCAGATTGTTCCCAGGAAAACTTAAATCCCGGTGGAGGGGTCCGTATGTGATTATAGGAGTGTCACCATATGGATATGTTGAGCTTCAGGATGCTGATTCTGACAAAAAGTTCATTGTTAATGGACAGAGGATCAAGCATTATCTTGAAAGCAACTTTGAGCAGGAATGCTCAAAACTGAGGCTGGAATGATCCTCAGTGAAGGTCCAGCTAAAGACAATAAAGAAGCACTTGCTGGGAGGCAACCCAGTCATTAGCAGGTTATATGTTTTATTTCTACAAGGGCAAGTATCAAAATTGAAGGAATACACAGAGTTACAGAAGGATTCAGTGCAAAAAGTAGAGAAAAAGAGCTTACTGGCAAAAAAACGCCAGTAAGGGGTACTTTGGGCGTTAAACGCCAGAATGGGCACCATTCTGGGTGTTTAACACCAGTAAAGGTGCCATTTTGGGCGTTAAACGCCAGAATGGGCACCATTCTGGGCATTTAACGCCAGGTGTGCAGCATCCTGGCCGTTTAGCAAAACGCCGAGTGACAAAGGGAATTCTGGCGTTTAACGCCAGCCAGGATACCTGGCTGGGCGTTAAACGCCCACAATGGCCAACAAATGGGCGTTCAACGCCAGAAAAGCAGGGGGAGGAGATTTTGTTTCCCACTTCAAATTTTTTCAAACTTTCTTGTTTTGATCCATATTTTTCTTCATAAACACATTACAATCTTTCATCATTTACCTTCCAATTTCAAAAATTAAAATCTTCTTCAAATCTATTTCAAATCCTTTCCTAGGCTCTTTCAAAAACTCAATTATCTCCTCAAATTTTTTCCATTTCTTCTCAAATCTCCCTCAAATTTTCAAAAATCTCTTCTCCTCTCCTATTTAAACACGTTCGGCCACCTTTATTCCCCACACCATTCGAATTTGCTCTCCTCCTCTCTCCCCTCATTCCTTTCTTTTGCTTGAGGACAAGCAAACCTCTAAGTTTGGTGTGCTTTTCCGTGATCACTAAGCCAAGATTCTTCAAGATCATGGCTCCTAAGGAAAAACAAACCAATTTAAGAGGAACGAAAGAGAATAATCCAAAGAATCTTTGGAATCAAGAGAAGTTCTTAACCAAAGAACATGAAGACCATTACCACAAAATAATAGGTCTGAGATCAGTGATCCTGGAAGTCAAATTCGATCTGAAAGAAGATGAATATCCGGGGATCCAAGAGCAAATTCGAAACAGAGGATGGGAAGTTCTAACCAATCCTGAGATAAAGGTTGGAAGAAATATGGTTCAGGAATTCTACTCAAATCTGTGGCTGACAGATAAGCAGAGAATGACTGGAAAAGAGAGCAGTGATGATTCATTGCGTTATGCTTGGAAAAGAAGTGGAGGTTCATCATCTGATTGCTTGTGAGATCTACACAATTGTAAATAAGAATTCCACTGAAGCTAAACTGGCTTACCCAAGCTTGATCTCCTTGCTCTGTAAAGAGGCTGGGGTGAAGATGGGAGTAGATGAATTCATACCCATTGAACATCCAATCACCAAGAAGTCAATGGAAGGACAAATGCAAGACAACTCTATCAAGAAGAGGGCACAGGAGTTCCTCCCTGAATTCCCTGAAATTGACTACTAGACCAGCCTAGAAGCATCTATCACCAAGTTGCAAGAAACTATGGAGCAACTTAAGGAAGAACAGCAGAATTAGAACTGCATGCTCTGCAAATTGCTGAAGGAACAAGAGAAGCAGGGGCGTGAACTTCAAGAGTTGAAATGCCAAAAGCTCTCCTCTTAAGTTGAGGGAGCATCCACTTCTCAAAATCAAGGTTGTTGAGTCCTAACTCTGTGATAACCTCTATCATTAGGAGCCTATTTAAATTTTTGTTTTCTATTCCTACTAGTCTTATCTTATATCTATTTTTGAGTCTTGTTCTTAATTCATAATTAATAAAATTTAAAGTTCATGCCTTAAAGCTATGAATGTCCTATGAATCCATCACCTCTCTTAAATGAAAAATGCTGTAATCACAAAAGAACAAGAAGTACAGGATTTCGAATTCATCTTTGAAACTAGTTGAATTAGTTTGATGTGGTGACAATACCTTTTGTTTTCTGAATGAATGCTTGAACAGTGCATATGTCTTTTGAATTTGTTGTTTTAAGAATGTTAAAATTGTTGGCTCTTGAAAGAATGAAGGAAAAGGAGAACTGTTATTGAGGATCTGAAAAATCATCAAATTGATTCTTGAAGCAAGAAAAAGCAGTGAATTCAAAGAAAAAAACGAAAAGAAAAAAAAAAGAAAAAGAAAAGAAAAAAATAAAGTTGTGATCCAAGGCAAAAAGAGTGTGTTTAAGAACTCTGGACACCTCTAATTAGGGACTCTAGCAAAGCTGAGTCACAATCTGAAAAGGTTCACCCAATTATGTGTCTGTGGCATGTATGTATCCGGTGGTAATACTGGAAGACAGAGTGCTTTGGGCCACAGCCAAGACTCATAAAGTAGCTATGTTCAAGAATCATCATACTTCACTAGGAGAAACAATAACACTATCTGAGTTCTGAGTTCCTATAGAGACCAATCATTCTAAACTTCAAAGGATAAAAGTGAGATGCCAAAACTGTTCAGAAGCAAAAAGCTACTAGTCCCGCTCATCTAATTGGAGCTTAGTTTCTTTGATATTTTGGAGTCTATAGTATATTCTCTTCTTTTTATTCTATTTTGATTTTCAGTTGCTTGGGGATAAGCAACAATTTAAGTTTGGTGTTGTGATGAGCGGATAATTTATACGCTTTTTGGCATTGTTTTCAGTATGTTTTTAGTAAATTTTAGTTAGTTTTTAGTATACTTTTATTAGTTTTTAGTTAAAATTCACTTTTCTGGACTTTACTATGAGTTTGTGTGTTTTTCTGTGATTTCAGGTATTTTCTGGCTGAAATTGAGGGTCCTAAGCAAAAATCTGATTCAGAGGTTGAAAAGGACTGCAGATGCTGTTGGATTCTGACCTCCCTGCACTCGAAGTAACTTTTCTGGAGCTACAGAAGCCCAATTCGCGCGCTCTCAACGGCGTTGGAAAGTAGACATCCTGGACTTTCCAGAAATATATAATAGTCCATACTTTGCCCGACATTTGATGGCCCAAACCGGCGTTGCAAATCAGCTTCAGAATTCCCAGCGTTTAACGCTGGAACTGGCATAAAAATTGGAGTTAAACGCCCAAACTGGCATGAAAGCTGGCATTTAACTCCAGAAAAAGTCTCTACACATGAAAGCTTCAATGCTCAGCCCAAGCACACACTAAGTGGACCCAGAAGTGGATTTTTACGTCATTTACTCATTTCTGTATACCCTAGGTTACTAGTTCACTATTAATAGGATCTTTTGACATTGTATCTGTACCTCATGACACTTTACACGTTTCTTTGTGTACTTCCTATGGCATGCGTCTCTAAACCCCATGGTTGGCGGTGAGGAGCTCTGCTGTGTCTTGATGGATTAATGCAATTACTACTGTTTTTCATTCAATCATGCTTGTTCTAAGATATCACTTGTTCCTAAACCTGATGAATGTGATGATCCGTGACACTCATCATCATTCTCAACTATGAACGTGTGCCTGACAACCACCTCCGTTCTACCTTAGATAGAGTAGATATCTCTTGGATTCCTTAATCAGAATCTTCGTGGTATAAGCTAGAATTGATGGCGGCATTCAAGAGAATCCGGAAGGTCTAAACCTTGTCTGTGGTATTCTGAGTAGGATTCAAGGATTGAATGACTGTGACAAGCTTCAAACTCCTGAGGGCTGGGCGTTAGTGACAGATGCAAAAGAGTCACTGGATTCTATTCCAACCCGATTGAGAACCCACAGATGATTAGCCGTGCTGTGACAGAGTGCATTGAACATTTTCACTGAGAGGATGGGAGGTAGCCATTGACAACGGTGAAACCCTACATACAGCTTGCCATGGAAGGAGCCTAGCGTGCTTGAAGAAGAAGATAGTAGGAAGGCAGAGATTCAGAAGATAGAGCATCTCCAAAACCTCAACCTATTCTCCATTACTGCAAAACAAGTACTTATTTCATGTTCTTTACTTTTCACAATCAAACCTGATAATTATTGATATCCTGACTAAGAGTTACAAGATAACCATAGCTTGCTTCAAGCCGACAATCTCCGTGGGATCGACCCTTACTCACGTAAGGTATTACTTGGACGACCCAGTGCACTTGCTGGTTAGTTGTGCGGGATTGCAAAAGTGTGATTGCAATTTCGTGCACCAATTGCATGAGAAATTAAGTTAATTTTAAGAATAGTCTGATTTACTTAAAGGTGGTGGTATTTTCTGTGATTTTTGAATGCATGATATGAACAGTGTATATTTGAATTTGAATCAAGGGATGTTAATGTATAAGGAACAGGAATTTAGAGAATTATTATGACTTCTCTGAAATTTAGAAAAATTTAATCCTTGAAGCAAAAGAAATAGCAAAAGAAAAAAATAAATAATAATAATTAATAAATAGAAGCAAGGTCTAAGGCTCTGAGCATCAATGACTAAGGAGGTCAGACATGATTAAAAGCTCAAAGAGTTGTTTCCCTAGTCATATGCTTGTGGTGTGATTGTGTCAAGTAATTCTTGAGACAGAACACTTAGGCGGTGTTTGGTGGAGAGACAGAGACAGAAAGACTGAGACTGAGAGACAGAGACTAAGAGACAGGGATTGAAACAAATCTCAGTATTCTATTTGGTGCAAAATAGGAGACAGGAATTAAAACAAGAATAAAACTCTAATTTAATTTGCACAAAGGGTAAAATTGGAATTAATTAATTAAAATGAAAGTATTTTATGTATAAAATGTTATTAAAGTTTCAATTTTCATTTCTAAAAATTTCAGTCCCCTATGTCTCTACTTTTTGGAGGTACTGAAATACTGAAATTTTGGAGACAGAGACAGAAATTTTAATACCAGTCTCTGAACTAACAAACACAATACTGAATCTCAGTATCTCAGTCTCTGTCTTAGTATCTAAAAACAAACGCTACCTTAGAGTTGAGACCAAGTGCATTTAACAGAGTATGCCAAAGGCTTTGAGCACCACTGTCTAGGAGTAACTGAAAGAAAAATCAGAACTCAAAAAAAGTTCCCCAGTTAAGTGCTTGTGGTGTTTCTGTGTCAAGTAACTCTTGAGACAAAACATTTAAAGTCACGACTAGGCTCAAGGTGCAAAGCACCAAAGAAAAATAAATTAAAGTAAATTTTGTTGTGTTCAAGGATTAAACTGAAATATAAAAGATCCGAGAATTCATAATATTATTCGGTTTCTAATTCTGAATGACATTAACATTCTTCTAATTCAAAGGAGAGTGAGATGCCAAACCTATTTAGGATTGCAGTTGTAAACCCCACTATAAGACAAGACACGAGCTTAATCGAACTCTCATTCTCATGCAAATTCACATCATAAGCTTATATTAGTTTTGGTTGCTTGAGGATAAGCAACAGTTTAAGTTTTGTGTTGTGATGCGTGAGCATCTTGTCTATCTTTTCCTATTGAATTTGTATCTAATTTGTTTAGTTTAATTAAGAATTAATTATATTTTAGCCACTATGGATGCTATTTTGAGCTTTGTGCAATTTTAATTATTTTAGGTAGCATCTGGATGGATTTGATGAAGTTTCTGCAGAGAAAGAGAAGAAACCAAGGAGATGACCAGCGAATACCGACGCGGACGCATGGCTCACGAGACCGCGCGGAATGGAGGAAATCGCAATGACGCGATCGCATGCCTGACGTGAACGCGTGGACTGGAATCTGCAGAAATGACGTGAACACGTGGACGACGCAGACGCATCACATGAGCGATCTACAGAATTAACAGAAAATGCTGGGGGCAATTTCTGGGCTGTTTTAACTTAGTTTTCAGCCCAGAAATACAAATTAGAAGCTGCAGAATGGACAAATCAAGGGGTCCCCACCCATCAGCTGAAGACTTGTTAATTAATTCAAATTTAAATTCAAATCTTATTTTTTAGGAAAAGATATTATTTCTAATTTTAGATAATTAGATTCTAAATTTATTAGGATTAATTATAAAAAGGGATCGGATGCCATCAGATTGGAAGACTGTACATTTTTACTAGAACCCTTATTTTTCTTCTCTGAACCATGAGCAACTAATCCTTTATTGTTAAGGTTAGGAGCTCTGTCTATTTGTATGGATTGATTCGTTTGATCTTTCTAATTTAATCCATGTTCTGATTTATATTTCAATAATTGTTTTCGTTCTTTATTCTATGATATTGGGTGGAACGAAAGTATGACCCATGTTCTAATTGAGTTCTTGTAAAACTTGGAAAAGCTCTTTACTTGAACAACAGCTTGAAAACATATTATCCTAAATTTCTAATTGTTTGTATTTAACGGGATACGTGACATATAATCCCCTTATTTTCGGATAATTAGGATTTTTGTGGCATATAAACTAGAACTCGATCATCACCCTCTAATTGGAATTAATTGACCAAGGAATTGGCAGTTAATGAATTTTAGAGGAGACTAGGAAAGTCTAAGGAATTAGGGTCTAGTCACATATAGTTTGCCATGAATTAAATCTTGCATAATTAAATTAGTTAGTAAAAAAAGTCAATCCGGAAAAATAGATAACTCTTAAACCTTAACTGTTTTCTCAATATTTTATTCCCAACTTATTTATCTGCCTGTCTTTAATATTCTGAATTTACTGTTAATGCTTTTGAACTTCCAAACACTATTTCTGTTTGTCTAACTAAACCTATCAAACACTATTGTTGCTTAATCCATCAATCCTCGTGAGATCGACCCTTACTCATGTAAGGTATTACTTGGTACGATCCGGTGCACTTGATGCATTATTTTACAACCCACAAACTAATCGGCAAGTGCACCATGTCGTACCAAGTAATACCTTACGTGAGTAAGGGTCGATACCATGAGGATTGATGGATTAAGCAACAATATTGTTTGATATGATTAGTTACACAAATAGAAAATAGTGGTTGGAAGTTCAAAAGCATTAACAGTAAATTCAGAATATTAAAGACAAGCAGATAAATAAGTTGGGAATAAAATGTTGAGAAAACAGTTAAGGTTTCAGAGTTATCTATTTTTCCGGATTAACTTTTCTTACTAACTAATTTAATTATGTAGGATTTAATTTATGGCAAACTATATGTGACTAGACCATAATTCCTTAGACCTTTTTAATCTCCTCTAAAATTCATTAACTGCCAATTCCTAGGTCAATTAATTCCAATTAGAAGGTGAAGTTCAAATTCCAGTTTATATGCCACAGAAATTCTAATTACCCACAAATAAGGGGATTATATGTCACGTATCCCGTTAAATGCAAATAATTAAAATTTAGGAGAAATTGTTTTCAAGCTATTATTCAAGTAAAGAGCTTTTCCAAGTTTTACAAGAACTCAAATAGAAAGAAGGTTATACTTCCGTTCCACCCAAATTCATAAAATAGAGAGCAAAAACAATTCTTAAATTATAAATCCATGCATAAATTAAAATAGAAAAAGCAATAAAATCAATCCATACAAATAGACAGAGCTCCTAACCTTAACAGTGGAGGATTAGTTGCTCATGGTTTAGAGAGAAAATAAGGATTGTCAAAATCTACAGCGTTTCAATCTAATGGCATTAGATCCCTTTTTATAACTAATCCTAATAAATTTAAAATCTAATTATCTAAAATTAAAAATAATATCTTTTCCTAAAAATAACTTTTTGAATTTAAATTTGAATTAATTAACAAGTCTTCAGCTGATGGGTGGAGACCACTTGATTTGTCCATTCTGCAGCTTCTAATTTGTGTTTTCTGGACTGGAAACTGGGTCAAAACAGCCCAGGAATCGCCACCATCATTTTTCTACATTTTTCTGCATGTGGCGCATGTCACACGTACGCGTCAGCCACGCGTATGCGTCGATGGTCTTTTTCGCAAGTCACGCAGACGTGTCAGTCACGCAAACACGTCGCTGAACAAATCTTTAATTCACATGTGCGCGTCAGTCACGTGCACGCGTCGCCATGGATATCTCCAATTCACGCGCACGTGTCAGGCATGCATGCGCGTCGCTCCTTGCAGCCATCTCCTTTGATTCTCGTGCTGCAGAAACTCCATCAAATCTAGCTGAATCCTTCCTAAAATAAACAGTATTGCACAAAACTCAAAATAGCATCCATAGTGGCTAAAATATAATTAATTCTTGATTAAACTCAACAAAATCCCTGCAAATTCACTAGGAAAATATAGAAAAGATGCTCACACATCACAACACCAAATTTGAATTGTTGCTTGTTGGTGCACGAAATTGTGATCATCAATGGCACCATCAACATGGTACGCTCAATTGCAATCTCAACTCTTTATCACAACTTTGCACAACTAACCAGCAAGTGCACTGGGTCGTCCAAGTAATAAACCTTACGCGAGTAAGGGTCGATCCCACGGAGATTGTTGGTATGAAGCAAGCTATGGTCATCTTGTAAATCTCAGTCAGGCGGATTCAAATGGTTATGGAGGATTGATAATTAAAAGATGAATAAAACATAAAATAAAGATAGAGATACTTATGTAATTCATTGGTGAGAATTTCAGATAAGCATATGGAGATGCTTTGTCCCTTCCGTCTCTCTGCTTTCCTACTGTCTTCATCCAATCCTTCTTACTCCTTTCCATGGCAAGCTGTATGTTGGGCATCACCGTTGTCAATGGCTACAGTCCCGTCCTCTCAGTGAAAATGTTCAACGTGCTCTGTCACAGCACGACTATTCATCTGTCGGTTCTCGATCATGTCGGAATAGAATCCAGTGATTCTTTTGCGTCTGTCACTAACGCCCCACAATCGCGAGTTTGAAGCTCGTCACAATCATTCAATTCCTGAATCCTACTCAGAATACCACAGACAAGGTTTAGACCTTCCGGATTCTCAAGAATGGCTGCCAGTGGATTCTAGCTTATACCACGAAGATTCTGATTAAGGAATCCAAAAGATACACATTCAAGCCTTGTTTGCATGTAGAACGGAGGTGGTTGTCAGGCACACGTTCATAAGTGAGAATTATGATGAGCGTCACATAATCATCACATTCATCATGTTCTTGGGTGCAATGAATATCTTAGAACAAGAATAAGCTGAATTGAATGGAAAATAGTAGTAATTGCATTAATACTCGAGGTACAGCAGAGCTCCACACCTTAATCTGTGGTGTGTAGAAACTCCACCGTTGAAAATACATAAGTGATAATGGTGATCATTGGCTTCGGCCCCAGAGAGGGAACCAGAAGAACCAAGATGAAAATACAATAGTAAAAGGTCCTATTTATAGAGAACTAGTAGCCTAGGGTTTACAGAAATGAGTAAATGACGTAAAAATCCACTTCTGGGCCCACTTGGTGTGTGCTTGGGCTGAGCATTAAAGCTTCCATGTGTAGAGACTTTTCTTGGAGTTAAACGCCAGCTTTTGTGCCAGTTTGGGCGTTTAACTCCCACTTCTGTGCCATTTCCGGCGTTAAACGCCGGGAATTCTTGAGCTGATTTGGAACGCCGGTTTGGGCCATCAAATCTCGGGCAAAGTATGGACTATTATATATTTCTGGAAAGCCCAAGATGTCTATTTTCCAAAGCAATTCAGAGCGCGCCAATTGGGCTTCTGTAGCTCCAAAAAATTTACTTCGAATGCAGGAAGGTCAGAATCCAACAGCATCTGCAGTCATTTTTCAGCCTCTGAATCAGATTTTTGCTCAGGTCCCTCAATTTCAGCTAGAAAATACCTAAAATCACAGAAAAACACACAAACTCATAGTAAATTCCAGAAAATTGAATTTTAAATAAAAACTAATAAAAATATAATAAAAACTAACTAAAACATACTAAAAACATACTAAAAACAATGCCAAAAAGCGTATAAATTATCCGCTCATCACTTTTCCTCAAGCAACCAAAACTAATATAAGCTTAGGATGTGAATTTGCATGAGAATGAGAGTTCGATTAAGCTCATGTCTCTTTTTATAGTGGGGTTTATAACTGTAATCCTTGATAGGTTTGGCATCTCACTCTCCTTTGAATCAGGAGGATGTCATTGTCATTCGGAATTAGAATCCGGATAATATTATGAATTCTCTTATCTTTACATTTTAGTTTAATCCTTGAACACAGCAAAATTGACTTTAATTTATTTTTTTTCTTTGGTGCTTTGTACCTTGAGCCTAGCCGTGACTTTAAATGTTTTGTCTCAAGGATTACTTGACAATAGAAACACCACAAGCACTTAACTGGGGGACTCTCTTTGAGTCCTGATTTTTCTTTTAGTTACTCCCAGACAGTGGTGCTTAAAGCCTTTGGCATACTCTATTAAACGCACTTGGTCTCGACTCTAAGTGTTCTGTCTCAAGGATTACTTGACACAATCATACCACAAGCATATGATTAGGGAAACAACTCTTTGAGCTTTTAATCATGTCTGACCTCCTTAGTCATTGATGCTCAGAGCCTTGGACCTTGCTTTTATTATTATTTATTTATTTAAAATATTTTTGTTTTCTTTTGCTATTTCTTTTGCTTCAAGGATTAAATTTTTGTTTATTTCAGAGAAGTCATAATAATTCTCTAAATTCATGTTCCTTATACATCAACATCCCTTGATTCAAATTCAAATATACACTGTTCATATCATGCATTCAAAAATCACAAAAAATATCACCACCTTTAAGTAAGTAGGACTATTCTTAAAATTAAACTCAATTTCTCATGCAATACATAAAAAAAATAAAAAAAATTTGATTTCAAGCTTAGTGGGCAATACATGAGACATCTTTCAGAATTAAAGCATTTAAGGGAAAACTAAACTAGACCTAGGATTCTCACCGATAAAGGATCATGCAATAGACAAAGCAAAATGGCAGAGAACCGGAACATAACATAGAAAAGAGGAGAGGAAAAGAAAGAATGGAAAGGAACTCAACCACCTTAGTTATCCTAGTGGTCACTTTATTCTTCAGGTTGTGCTCCTCCGTGAAGATGATTCACCTCCCTTTTGTGCCAGAAAACCCATAAGCGCAGCGTCAACACCAAACTTAAAGGTTTGCTTGTCCTCAAGCAAAGAAGAACTGAAAATAAAAACAATTAGTGAGAGAAAAGAAAAATATAACGATAAAAGAACAAGAGAGAATTAGGAGTGAGAGAGAGAGAAAGAAAAATGAAAACTGTGCGGCGTAGGCGACGCGTACGCGTGCAGCACGCGTACGCGTAGGTCGCGAGATTTTCTTGATGATGCGTGAGCGTCAAGCACGCGTACGCGTGCCATGGGTTTTGTGCAATTCACGCGAAGCCAGCCGAGCGCACGCACAACGCTCTATTCGCATTGCTTGGGGACCAAGAATTTCATACAACGCATTCGCGTTAGGCACGCGCACGCGTGGAGAACCATTTTTGCAAATGACGCGCATGCGTCAAGGACACGTACGCGTGAGGAAATTTGTGCCTCTAGCACGCTTCCAGCCCCAAGCTAGCACAACTCTCTGCCAAAACACTCTTTTACGTCGATTTTGCAGGTCACGCGTACGCATCAATGACGCGCACACGTGGATGGCGATAAGTGCAAACGACGCATACGCATGGAGTACGTGTACGCACGGTCGTGTTTGTGTGCCAAGCATGGGTCCAGCGCCACTCCCGCGCAACTCTCTGTCAAATTTCATTTTTCACGCACACATGATTGACGCGTTCGCGGCAGTAACACTTGCGCGTCGTGTGCTCTCTTCTCTTTTTTTTTAGCCTTAGGTGTTCAGTTCCTGGAATAACATAGCTGCATGATCAGAGAAATAGTAAAAACTCAAAAAAAAAAAGAAAAACTACTACTAAGAAAAATAGCTAAGGATACAAATTTATCGGGTTGCCTCCCGACAAGTGCTTCTTTAACGTCACTAGCTTGACGATCAGCTCTGCTAGTTCAGCAGATGAGTGGACCTCTGGCGATCAATCTCGCCTCAAAGATAGTGCTTCAACCTCTGGCCATTCACTGTAAATTTCCTGTCAGAATTCTCTTCCTGTATTTTCACATGACCATATGGTGAAGCTTTGGTAACCACAAACGGTCCTGCCCATCGGGATTTCAGCTTCCCGGGAAAGAATTTGAGCCTTGAATTATATAGAAGCATTCTTTGTCCTGGCTCAAAGACTCTGATAGCAATCTTTTTGTCATGCAGTAGCTTGGTTCTCTCCTTATAGAGCTTGGCATTCTCATAGGCTGAATATCTGAATTCATCAAGCTCATTCAACTGAAGCATTCGCTTGATTCCTGCAGATTCAACTGAAGCATTCGCTTGATTCCTGCATCAAGATTCAGATACGTTATTGCCCAGTAATTTTTATGCTCCAACTCAACTTGCAAGTGACAGGCTTTGCCATAGACCAACTGATAAGGGGACATGCCAATGGGAGTCTTGTACACTGTCCGGTATGCCCAGAGAGCATCATCAAGCTTCCTAGACCAGTCCTTTCTTGAAACACTGACGGTTTTCTCTAGAATCCTCTTAAGTTCCCTGTTGGAAACTTCAACCTGTCCACTTGTCTGAGGGTGATAGGGGGTTGCCACTTTTTGACGGACTCCATATCTCAGCAGAAGAGAGTCCAACTGTCTGTTGCAAAAATGGCTTCTTCCATCACTAATGAGTGTCCTTGGGACACCAAACCAGCTAAAAATATATATCTGAAGAAAGCTCATTACCACTTTGGCATCATTGGTGGGTAAAGCCATAGCTTCCACCTACTTGGACACATAGTCAACTGCCACTAGAATATAGTTATTTGAATGTGAGGGTGGGAAAGGTCCCATGAAATCAATACCCCACACATCAAACAACTCAACCTCAAGAATCCCCTGCTGTGGCATTTCATGTTTTGGCAGGGAGATTCGTGGCTTTTTCACATCTGTCACAGTTCTTTACAAATGCTCTTGAGTCCCTGAAGAGAGTCGGCCAGTAAAACCCGCTCTGAAGGACCTTTGTAGCTGTCCTTTCACCACCAAAGTGGCCTCCATACTCAGAACCATGACAGTGCCAAAGAATCTGTTGTTTTTCTTCATCTGGGACACATCTCCGGATGATTCCTTCTGAACACCTTTTAAAAAGGTATGGTTCCTCCCAAATGTAGTACTTTGCATCAATTAATAGCTTCTTCACTTGTTGCCTACTGTACTCCCTTGGGATAAAATTCATGGCCTTATAATTTGCAATATCTGCAAACCATGGTGCCTGCTGAATGAGGAACAATTGCTCATTCGGAAATGTCTCAGTCACAGCTATGAGTGGTTGTACTCCTGCTTCAGGCTCAATTCTGGAAAGATGGTCAGCTACTTGATTATCTGACCCTTTCCTGTCTTTTATCTCAATATCAAACTCATGAAGGAGCAACACCCATCTGATTAATCTTGGTTTAGAATCCTGTTTGGTTAGAAGGTACTTCAAAGCAACATGATCAGTATAAATAATAACCTTAGAACCAAGTAAATAGGATCAAAACTTATCAACAGCATACACAACAGCTAATAATTCCTTTTCTGTAGTTGTGTAATTCTTTTGGGCATCATTTAACACACGGCTGGCATAGTAAATGACATGTACAAGCTTACCATGCCTCTGTCCTAAAACAGCTCCTATAGCAAAGTCACTAGCATCACACATTAATTCAAATGCTAGATCCCAGTCAGGGGGAGCTATAATGGGAGCAGAGGTAAGGTTTGCTTTTAGAGTTTCAAAAGCATGCAAACAATCAGAATCAAAGACAAAAGGAACATCAGCAACCAAGAGGTTGCTTAGAGGTTTAGCAATTTTAGAAAAATCCTTTATAAATCTTCTATAAAATCCTGCATGACCCAAGAAAATCCTGACTTCCTTAACATTAGTTGGTGGTGGTAATTTTTCAGTTACCTCCACCTTTGCTCTATCAACCTCAATTCCCTTACTTGAAATCCGGTGTCTAAGAACAATACCTTCTGTAACCATAAAATGACATTTTTCCCAATTCAAAATAAGGTTTGATTCTTGACACCGTTTTAATACAAGAGATAAATGCTTAAGACAGGATTCAAAAGAATTACCAAAAACAGAAAAGTCATCCATAAATACCTCAATAAACTTTTCAACCATATCAGAAAAAATTGAAAGCATACACCTCTGAAAAGTTGCTGGAGCATTGCAAAGTCCAAAAAGCATTCTTCTGTAGGCAAATACTTCAAAGGGGCATGTAAATGCTGTTTTCTCTTGATCTTGAGGGTCCACTGTAATTTGATTATATCCAGAATATCCATCTAGAAAACAATAAAATGCATGACCATCTAACCTCTCAAGCATCTGATCAATGAAAGGTAGGGGAAATGATCCTTCCTTGTAGCAGTGTTGAGCCTCTTGTAGTCTATATACATTCTCCATCCTGTGACTGTTCTTGTGAGGATAAGCTCATTCTTTTTATTCTTGATCACTGTCATCCCTCCTTTCTTGGGAACTACCTACACAGGACTTACCCAAGGACTGTCAGAAATAGGATAAATAATTCCTGCTTCCCATAGTTTCATTACCTCTTTTTGGACCACCTTTTTTATGGTTGGATTGAGTCTCTTTTGTGGTTGCACAACTGGTTTAGCATCATCTTCAAGGAGGATCTTGTGCATACACTTGGTTGGACTAATCCCCTTCAAGTCGTTAATGGTCCACCCAAGAGCTGTTTTATGACTCTTGAGTACTGAAATAAGCGCCTCTTCCTCTTCAGGCTTCAGGGAAGAGCTAATAATCACTGGATATGAGTCATTCTCACCCAAGAACACATATTTCAGAGAAAAGGGTAAGGATTGTGCTCAAGCTTGGGGGCTTCCTCCCCTGCTTTAGGCGTGTCAACCATAGCCTTCTGGGGTGGTGAATTATCAACTTCAACTAATTCATACTCAGAGATAGGATCGAGAATGTCATCAAGCACCTCATCTTTCAGTACCTCTTGAATAAGTGGTTCAATAACATCTATTTTCATACACCCTTCAGAATCATTAGGGTGCTTGAGAGCTTCAAAAACATGAAGGACCACCTGTTCTTCATTGACCCTCAGGGTTAATTCACCATTTTGTACATCAATCAGAGCTCTACCTGTAGCTAAAAAGGGTCTACCAAGTATAATAGAGGATTTTACCTCCTCTTCCATGTCTAATATAACAAAATCATCAGGAAAGATGAATAGTCCTACTTTAACAAGTAAATCCTCAACAACACCCACAGGTAATTTAATAGAAAGATCAGTAAGTTGAATAGAAATACGAGTGGGTTTTACCTCCTCAATTTGAAGCTTTTTCATTACTGAAAGTGGCATTAGATTGATGCTAGCTCCATGGTCACATAAAGCTCTCTGAATGGTGACATCTCCAATGGTGGGTCCTTCCAGTTCCTCTTGTGGGTCAACAATTCTTTCATAAATTTATCATAGAGAGGCATTTGCTCCAGAGCCTCTGTAAAGGGAATGTTGATCTGTAGCTTCTTGAAGACATCTAAAAATTTAGAGAACTGTTCATACCCTAGGTCGAGGTGTCCGACCCGGGATGTTCGACAGACAAAGCGACCGACCTCTTCAGGTCAGGACAACCCGACCTCTTCCCAAAGAGCTCGGTCAAGTCCCCAGGAAAGCCCAGAGAAGGGCCCAAATAGAGGAACGCGCCCCAAATCCTAAGGCGGCCCAAGCCTACAGAGAGAAGGGTGGTTCCCTTGAAGATAAGATGACCCCACTTAAAGATAAGATAAAGATAAGATAAGATAACTAACTTATCTTATCCATAGGAGGCCACATCTCACCATTATAAATACACTGGAGCACCCAGGTATAACTCATACTCTGATTCTACTCAATACCTGCTTAATACCCTTGCTAACTTAAGCATCGGAGTCCCTTGCAGGTACCCTCCACCCTCCGGGGACAAAGGATCGACAACACTTTCAGTCCCACAAGTCGGACACACCAGCTCCGGCGGCTATATACCTATCGGACACGTCGGCTCTGACCAACACAGAAGATCTCGACCGAAATCGACCTACAGTTTCAGGTAACCCTTGAAACATTGGCGCCGTTGCCGGGGAACCTGGAAGTCATCCCATCACCATGGCGGACGACCATGACAACGACCACGACTCAGGTTTGGAAGATAGAACGCCGCATAAGAACACGGATGCTATACTTAAAGATACTCCGGAATCTAATGGAGACAAAAATTCATCAAATCTAGGGGCGATAGAAGCACTTCAAAATCGATTAAAGCAACTTGAGAAAGAAGCCCAACATCAACGCGAAAAAGAAGAGGATCTACATCGGGAGATAAGGCGGCGCTGAGAATTAGAAGATAAGCTTATGAAACTCAAAGCTGATCTCAAAACTAAAGCTACTCGACCCTCCACAGAGGATAGCTCTCAGAAAGATCAAGATCCATTCACCAGGGAAATTATGAAGACCAAAATCCCAAAAGATTTCAAACTTCCGGATATGACTCTATATGACGGTACCTCGGACCCCAACCACCATCTCAGCAACTTCAGAAGTAGAATGTACCTCACTGACGCCTCAGATGCAGTTCGCTGCAAAGCCTTTCCAACAACTCTTACTAAGACAGCTATTAGATGGTTCGACAACCTACCTCCAAAATCCATCTCGAGTTTCGACGACCTAGCCAAAAAGCTCCTGGCCTGATTTTCCATACAAAAGGACAAAGCCAAACATGCACCCAACCTACTAGGGATCAAGCAAGGAGATCGGGAGAGTCTTCGTAACTACATGGAAAGATTCAACAAAACATGCATGGACATCATGGGCCTCATAAATGGCCTACGAGAAGGACCATTTAGCCAATCTATATCAAAGAGGTACTCGACATCCCTAGACGAAGTACAAGAACGGGCGCAGAAGTACATCAACATTGAGGAGAATTCTCGACTTGGAGAAGCCTCGAGGTTCGGTTCTGCCTACCGAGATAAAGATAAAGAATTCAGGAAAAAAGAAGATCGCTCCGGAGAGAAAATCAAAAAATATCATAACTACACCCCTCTTAGGGTATCCTTGGTAGATATTTACAAAAAAGTCTGCCATACGGAAAAAATACCCCCAGCTCGGCCACTTAAAGGCAAAAGGGGAGGAGGAAATAGGAACGAATACTGTGAGTATCATCGAGTCCGAGGACATTCCACCAACGAATGCTTTGACTTGAAAAATGTCATAGAGAAATTAGTTAGTGAAGGAAAACTAGATGGGTTCCTTGCCAATCGATACGAAGAACCAAGAAAAAGAAGAAGGGATGAAAATGTCGGACGATCTGAACGATCACCCCGCACACCGAAAAGACATATCCACGTGATACACAGCGGATTTGCTGGAGGAGGAATCTCCAAATCATCCCGCAAGCGACACCTCAAAGAAGTATACCATGTCGAAGGCAAGAAAGAAGTTCCAGACATCCCAGCAATCACGTTTACCAAAGAAGATGCATCCGGAATCATCTCAGGAGACGACGACCCCATGATCATCTTAATCATATTGGCAAATGGCAACCTCCACCATACATTAATTGACCAAGGAAGCTCTGCCGACATTCTATTCAAAACTGCCTTCGACAAGCTCGGCCTAGAAGAAAAAGAGCTAAGAGCATACCCGAACAGTCTGTTCGGACTTGGGGATACCCCAGTACAGCCACTAGGATACGTATCGTTACATACAACCTTTGGAAAGGGGAACCAATCCCGAACACTTAAGATAGACTATATCGTGGTAGACGTAAGCTCAGCCTACAACGCCTTAATAGGTTAGACAATGTTAAATCAACTCGGAGCAATAGTTTCAACTCCACATCTATGTATGAAATTCTCAACTACAGAAGGGATAGCTACAATAAAAGCAGATCAAAAGATGGCGCGTCGCTGTTATAACGAAAGTCTAAATCTCTAAGGCGAAGGAGGAGAGTTCCACACAATCGAACTCGACAGAGATCAGAGACGAGAAGAACTCCACCCACGACCCGAAGGAGAAATAGAAAGAGTCCAGATCGGAGATACCTCGGATAAAACAACTAATTTTGGCACGATCCTAAAAGGAAACGCAAAAGAATCACTAATACGGTTTCCACGAGATAATGTTGATCTCTTAGCATGGAAAGCTGCCGACATGCCAGGCATAGATCCCGAACTAATGAGCCACAAGCTGGCAGTCTACCCGGGATCCCGGCCGGTACAACAAAGAATAAGAAAGCTCGGGCCAGAACGGTCTCAAGCTGTAGAAGAACAAGTATAAGCACTACTAGAGGCAGAGAAGTTAAATACCCACTATGGCTAGCAAACGTCGTCTTGGTGAAAAAGTCAAATCGGAAGTGGTGAATATGCACCGACTACACCGACCTCAACAAAGCCTGCCCAAAAGACCCTTATCCACTCCCAAGCATTGATGATCTAGTAGATGCCTCATCAGGATATAAGTATCTCTCATTCATGGACACATACTCAGGCTACAACCAGATTCTAATGTATCCACCGGATCAAGAAAAAACCTCGTTTCTCACACCAAAAGCGAATTATTGCTATATCGTAATGCCTTTTGGCCTTAAGAACGCGAGAGCCACTTATCAAAGGCTAATGAATAAAGTCTTCTCAGACCACATCGGAAAAATCATGGAGGTCTATGTGGATGACATGTTGATAAAAACACAAAGTGAAGAAACATTACTAACCGACTTGGTTCAAGTGTTCGACACCATACGGAAGCACGACATGCGACTCAACCCGGCTAAATGCACCTTCGTAGTAGAAGAAGGTAAATTTTTGGGCTTTATGCTCACACAAAGAGGAATCGAGGCAAATCCAGATAAATGCCAGGCCATACTCAACATGAAAAGCCCAACCTGCGTCAAAGAGGTACAACAACTCAATGGGAGATTGGCGGCCTTGTCCAGATTCCTAGTAGGGTCAGCAATAAGATCCCTCCCCTTTTACGCTACCTTAAGGAAGGGAAAGAACTTTGAGTGGACAACGGAATGTGAACAGGCCTTCCGAGACTTTAAAGAATTCTTGGGACAGCCCCCCATCCTATCTCGACCACGAGAGGGAGAACCACTCATACTGTACCTCGCAGTAGGAAGTCGGGCAATAGCCTTAGCATTAATTAGAGAAGACGAAGGGGGACAACAACCCGTCTACCTCATTAGTAAAGCACTACAGGGGTCAGAGCTGAACTACCAGAAAATAGAGAAGTTCGCCTATGCTTTGATACTCACATCCCGACGACTTCACCCATACTTCCAAGCGCACACCATCAAAATCCGGACCAACCAGCCCATAAAAGGGATACTGCAGAAAACAGATCTAGCAGGAAGAATCCTACAGTGGACAATCGAGTTGTCCGAGTTTGACTTCCAATACGAGTCGCGGACAGCCATCAAATCATAATACCTAGCCGATTTCATTGCAGAATTCACGGACACCACGGAAATCCCCATAGAGTGGAACATATACGTGGACGGTTCCTCCAATAAAGCTGGAAGTGGAGCAGGTGTGATAATCGAAAGCAACCAAGGAACCTGGTGCACGAAATTGCAATCACACTTTTGCAACTCCGCACAACTAACCAGCAAGTGCACTGGGTCGTCCAAGTAATACCTTGCGTGAGCAAGGGTCGATCCCACAGAGATTGTCGGCTTGAAGCAAGCTATGGTTATCTTGTAAATCTTAGTCAGGATATCAGAAATTATCAGGTTTGATTGTGAAAAGCAAAAGAACATGAAATAAGTACTTGTTTTGCAGTAATGGAGAATAGGTTGAGGTTTTGGAGATGCTCCATCGTCTGAATCTCTGCTTTCCTACTGTCTTCTTTATCAAACACGCAAGACTCCTTCCATGGCAAGCTTTATGTAGGGTTTCACCGTTGTCAATGGCTACCTCCCATCCTCTCAGTGAAAATGTTCCTATGCTCTGTCACAGCATGGCTAATCATCTGTCGGTTCTCGATCAGGCCGGAATAGAATCCAGTGATTCTTTTGCGTCTGTCACTAACGCCCCACCTTCAGGAGTTTGGAGCTCGTCACAGTCATTCAATCATTGAATCCTACTCAGAATACCACAGACAAGGTTTAGACCTTCCGGATTCTCTTGAATGCCGCCATCAGTTCTAGCTTATACCACGAAGATTCCGATTAAAGAATCCAAGAGATAACTACTTAATCTAAGGTAGAACGGAGGTGGTTGTCAGGCACGCCTTCATAGTTGAGAATGATGATGATTGTCACGGATCTTCACATTCGTCCGAGTTAAGAACAAGTATTATCTTAGAGTGGAAGCAAGCATGATTGAATAAGAAACAGTAGTAATTGCATTAATCCATCAAGACACAGCAGAGCTCCTCACCCCCAACCATGGGGTTTAGAGACTCATGCCGTGGAAAGTACACAAAGAAAATGTGTAAAGTGTCATGAGGTACTGATACAATGTCAAAAGATCCTATTAATAGTAAACTAGTAGCCTAGGGTATACAGAAATGAGTAAATGACGTAAAAATCCACTTCCGGGCCCACTTGGTGTGTGCTTGGGTTGAGCAATGAAGCATTTTCGTGTAGAGACCTTTTCTGGAGTTAAACGCCAGCTTTCATGCCAGTTTGGGCGTTTAACTCCAAGTTTTATGCCAGTTCCAGCGTTTAACGCTGGAATTCCTGAGGGTGACATTGAACGCCGGTTTGGGCCATCAAATCTTGGGCAAAGTATGGACTATCATATATTTCTGGAAAGCCCAGGATGTCTACTTTCCAATGCCGTTGAGAGCGCGTCAATTGGGTTTCTGTAGCTCCAGAAAATCCACTTCGAGTGCAGAGAGGTCAGAATCCAACAGCATCTGCAGTCCTTTTCAGTCTCTGAATCAGATTTTTGCTCAGGACCCTCAATTTCAGTCAGAAAATACCTGAAATCACAGAAAAACACACAAACTCATAGTAAAGTCCAGAAAAGTGAATTTTAGCTAAAAACTAATAAAAATATACTTATTAGTAATGTTGGGCCCCCTCGACAGCACGAACCTTAAAGAAGTAATTCTTGAAGTCCTTGAAGGACTCATCATACATAGCAAAAATTTTGTGGCCCTGGGCGGACCTGAAGGAAACCCAAGAAGCTTTCTTTTTTGAAGAACCGCCAGGCTTGGCGGAAACAAATAAATAAAGGAAAAGAGTCTGGGAAGGTGTTACATCTAATTCACGGCAGAGAAGTTGAAAAATTTTAATAAAACCCTAGGAATTGGGGTGAAGCTGGGATGGAGCAATATTACACGACCACAACAGGTCGGTCTCAAAAGCAGTAAAAGGAAAGGTAACATTCAACTGGCTGAAGAAGTATTCATAGGCATAGAAGAAGGGACGCTCCCTGTCAATAGAAGTCGGAAAACAAACTCTATCATCAGAATCAGGAGCAACAAGCTCGTAATCCTCCTCACGGGCATTGTTACCACAAATCCTATGGCGCTTCCTCAGCTTTGTGCAAAACTCAACGTCCACAACAAAAACACACAACAAAACAAGGGAGTCCAACCAATCGGACATCCCCTCGAGAACTCTGGAAGACATCTCTACAATGTTATTGCGAGAAGACATGAGGCCAACGAACCTTACAAAGTAAGAAAAGAAGATGGGTTACCACAAACATCTCGGACAAAGGGAAAAAACAACTCGGTCAATACTTCTCAGGCGACGGAATAAAGAAAAGAAAAACCCCAAGACTCAAACCAAAGTCTTGGGGCATTCTTTGGAGGCAGTAACAAATCAAGGTTTCCGGAAATCAATCTACAAGCTTACATCCCAGCATGTCTGATGGGCGGATATTTTATACGCTTTTTGGGGGTAATTTCATGTAGATTTTAGCATGTTTTAATTAGTTTTTAGTAGAATATTATTAGTTTTTAGGCAAAAATCATATTTCTGGACTTTACTATGAGTTTGTGTGTTTTTCTGTGATTTCAGGTATTTTCTGGCTGAAATTGAGGGAGCTGAGCAAAAATCTGAGTTAGGCTGAAAAAGGACTGCTGATGTTGTTGGATCCTGACCTCCCTGCACTCGAAATGGATTTTCTGGAGCTACAGGAGTCCAATTGGCGCGCTCTCAACGGCGTTGGAAAGTAGACATCCAGGGCTTTCCAGCCATATATAATAGTCCATATTTTGCGCTTAGAAAGACGACGTAACTTGGCGTTGAACGCCAAGTACATGCTGCTGTCTGGAGTTAAACGCCAGAAACACGTCATGATCCGGAGTTGAACGCCCAAAACACGTCATAACTTGGAGTTCAACTCCAAGAAAAGCCTTAACTCGTGGATAGCTTTAGTCCCAGCCCCAGCACACACCAAGTGGGCCCCAGAAGTGGATTTCTGCACCAGTTATCTTAGTTTACTCATTTTTTGTAAACCTAGGCTACTCGTTTACTATTTAAAACAACTTTTAGAGACTTATCTTGTACCTCATGACATTTTCAGATCTGAATTACATACTTTTTGACGGCATGAGTCTCTAAACTCCATTGTTGGGGGTGAGGAGCTCTGCAGCGTCTCAATGATTTAATACAATTCCTTTGTTTTCCATTCAAACACGCTTGTTCTTATCTAAGATGTTTATTTGCGCTTAACTATGGAGAAGGTGATGATCCGTGACACTCATCACATTCCTCAATCCATGAACGTGTGCCTGACAACCACCTCCATTCTACATCAGATTGAATGAACATCTCTTAGATTCCTTAATCAGAATCTTCGTGGTATAAGCCGGATTGATGGCAGCATTCATGAGAATCCGGAAAGTCTAAACCTTGTCTGTCGTATTCCGAGTAAGATTCTGGGATTGAATGACTGTGACGAGCTTCAAACACCTGAAGGCTGGGCGTTAGTGACAGACGCAAAAGAATCAATGGATTCTACTCCAACCTAATTGAGAACCGACAGATGATTAGCCGTGCTGTGACAGAGCATAGGAACGTTTTCACTGAGAGGATGGGAAGTAGCCATTGACAACGGTGACACCCTACATAGATCTTGCCATGGACGGAACCATGCGTGTGGGAAGAGGGCTTCAAGGAAAAGTAGAAAATCAAAGGACAAAGCATCTCCAAGACTCCGACATATTTCTCATTACTGCACACTAAGTAACGATTTGATTCTCTCTTATTTTTCTTACAATTTTAAATACTTTGACTTCTTAAAATTAAATCCAAATAACCTTATTGGCCTCCTGACTAAGATTAATAAAATAAACATTGATTGCTTCAAACCAATAATCTCCGTGGGATCGACCCTTACTCACGTAAGGTATTACTTGGACGACCCAGTGCACTTGCTGGTTAGTTGTGCGAATTACAAATTCGTGCACCAAGTTTTTGGCGCCGTTGCTGGGGATTGTTGAGCTTGAACAATTGAAGGCTTATTTTATTTCTTATATTAGAAATAATTTATTTTTGTTGTTATAGAGTCATCAATTTTGATGGGATAGTTTCTTTTCAAAAAATTTCTTTTCAAAAATATTATTTTTCTTAATTAATTATTAATTTTTCGTGAGTCTAGTGTCTTATTCTAAGTTTGGTGTTAATTGCATATTTTATATCTTCTCTAAAAATCTCGTGTTAGTGTTCTTGGTTCTTCCTTGAATTTTTAAGTTGTTCTTGATAATTGGTTATCCCTGTTGGAACCTTTTTCAAAAAATAATTTTTCTTGGGTTTAATCTTGTGCCAAACTTTAAGTTTGGTGTTTTCTTGTTAATCTTTTTATTATTTTCGAAAATTTTATTAAAGTTTTCTAAAAATTTGAAGTTTGGTGTTCTTTCTTTTGTTCTTGGTGTTCTTGTGAATCTTCAAGGTGTTCTTGAGTTTTTCTTGTGTCTTGATCTTAAAATTTTTAAGTTTGGTGTTCCTTGGTGTTTTTCCTCCAAAAATTTTCGAAAATAAGGAACATTAGATCTAAAAATTTTAAGTCTTGTGCCTTTTGTGTGTTTTTCTCTTTCATCATAAAATTCAAAATTCAAAAGAAAAAAAAATATTTATGTTTTCTAACTAATTTTGAACTACCTTTTCGAAATTTTTTAGTTCAGATTTCAATTTCAAATTTTTTTTTTCGAAAAATTTTCACAAAATATTTTCAAATTTTTTATATATTCCATTTTTATTTATTCCACTATTATAAAATAAATAATATCAACATACATATCATCTCTTTTATTCCATCATGGAATTAATTGGGAATGAACAGTCCAGGAGGACTCTGGGGTCATATGCTAACCCCACTACTGCTTCATATGGGAGTAGTATCTGTATACCCTCCATTGGAGTTAGTAGCTTTGAGTTGAATCCTCAGCTCATTATCATGGTGCAGCAAAACTGCCAGTATTCCGGTCTTCCACATGAAGAACCTACAGAGTTTCTGGCACATTTTTTACAAATTGCTGACACAGTACATGATAAAGAAGTAGATCAGGATGTCTACAGATTATTACTGTTTCCATTTGCTGTAAAAGATCAAGCTAAGAGGTGGTTAAATAACCAGCCTAAGAACAGCATAAAAACATGGAAACAGCTGTCAGAAAAATTTCTGAATCACTATTTCCCTCTAAAACGGATGACACAGCTAAGGCTAAGCATCCAAGGCTTCAAACAAGGAGATAATGAATCTCTTTATGATGCCTGGGAGAGATACAGAGAGATGCTAAGAAAATGCCCCTCTGAAATGTTTTCAGAATGGGTGCAATTAGACATCTTCTACTATGGGCTTACAGAAAAAGCTCAAATTTCTCTAGACCACTCAGCTGGTGGATCTATACATATGAGAAAAACAATTGAAGAAGCTCAAGAGCTTATTGATATAGTTGCCAGAAATCAACATCTGTACCTAAGCAGTGAATCTTCCATGAAAAAAGAAGCTAAAACAGTAACTGCAGAACTCAATCCGGCGGATCAGGCTAATGAATTTAATCAGCAATTAGACTTTCTAACTCAGCAGCTAGCCGAATTCAAGGAAATATTACAGGAAACAAGAATGGCTAACAAGAATATGGAAGTGCAATTAAAGCAGACAGAAAAGCAATTGTCAAAACAAATAGCAGAAGAATGTCAAGCAGTTCAATTAAGAAGTGGGAAAACATTAAATACCTCACTTCAAAGCAACATGAAGCCAAGAAATGAACAGATGTCTACTCAAAATCCCTCTGAGGACAATCAGAGTCCAGAGAGGAATGATGCTGGCGCTGAACGCCCAGACCATGCTCATTCCTGGCGTTCAACGCCAGAAACAAGCATGAATCCGGCGTTGAACGCCTAAAGGGAACATGGTTCTGGCGTTCAAACGCCAGTAACAAATAAGGAGGTAGCGTCTAACGCCACTCCAGCTTCCACCCCTGGCATTCAAATGCCAGTGGGTGATCAGTCACATACAAGTGCTGATAACAACCCTTCTAGAAAGGCTTCCCAACCCACTTCTGTAGGTAATAAACCTGCAACAACTAAGGTTGAGGAATACAAAGCCAAAATGCCTTATCCTCAAAAACTCCGCCAAGCGGAACAGGATAAGCAATTTGCCCGCTTTGCAGACTATCTCAGGACTCTTGAAATAAAGATTCCGTTTGTAGAAGCACTTGAGCAAATACCCTCTTATGCTAAGTTCATGAAAGAAATCTTAAGTCATAAGAAGGATTGGAGGGAAACTGAAAAAGTTTACCTCACTGAAGAATGCAGTGCAGTCATTCTGAAAAGCTTACCTGAGAAGCTTAAAGATCCTGGGAGCTTTATGATACCATGCACATTAGAGGGTACTTGTACCAAGCAAGCTTTATGTGATATTGGGGCAAGTATCAACCTAATACCAGCATCTACTATCAGAAAGCTTGGTTTAACTGAAGAAATCAAACCAACCAGGATATGTCTTCAACTTGCTGATGGCTCCATTAAATACCCATCAGGAGTGATTGAAGACATGATTGTCAAGGTTGGGCCATTCGCCTTTCCTACTGACTTTGTGGTGCTGGAAATGGAGGAGCACAAGAGTGCAACTCTCATTCTAGGAAGACCTTTCCTAGCAACTGGCCGAACCCTCATTGAAGTCCAAAAAGGGGAAGTAACCTTGAGAGTCAATGAGGAGGAGTTCAAGTTGAATGTTGTCAAAGCCAAGCAACATCCAGACACCCCAAATGACTGCATGAGTGTTGATATTATTGACTCTCTGGTAAGAGAGGTCAATATGGCTGAGAGTCTCGAATCAGAGCTAGAGGACATCTTTAAAGATGTTCAGCCTGATTTGGAGGACTCAGAGAAGATAATAGAACCTCTGAAAATCCCTCAAGAAGAGGAGAAACCTCCAAAACCCGAACTCAAACCATTACCACCATCCCTGAAATATGCATTTCTGGGAGAAGGTGATACCTTTCCTGTAATTATAAGCTCTACCTTAGAGCCACAGGAAGAGGAAGCATTAATTCAAGTGCTAAGGACACACAAGACAGCTCTTGGATGGTCCATCAGTGATCTTAAGGGCATTAGCCCAGCCAGATGCATGCACAAGATCTTACTGGAGGATGACGCCAAGCCAGTGGTTCAACCACAAAGGCGGCTGAATCCAGCTATAAAAGAGGTGGTGCAGAAAGAGGTCACTAAATTACTAGAGGCTGGGATTATTTATCCTATTTCTGACAGCCCCTGGGTGAGCCCTGTCCAAGTTGTCCCTAAGAAAGGAGGCATGACAGTGGTTCATAATGAAAAAAATGAACTGGTTCCTACAAGAACAGTTACAGGGTGGCGTATGTGCATTGATTATAGAAGGCTCAATACAGCCACCAGAAAGGATCATTTTCCTTTACCATTCATAGACCAGATGCTGGAAAGACTAACAGGTCATGAATACTACTGCTTCCTGGATGGATATTCAGGTTATAATCAAATTGCAGTAGATCCCCAGGATCAGGAGAAAACGACATTCACATGCCCATCTGGAGTATTTGCATACAGAAGGATGCCATTTGGCCTGTGCAATGCACCTGCAACCTTTTAGAGGTGCATGCTCTCAATTTTCTCTGATATGGTGGAAAAATTCCTGGAAGTCTTCATGGATGACTTTTCAGTATTTGGAGACTCATTCAGCTCCTGCCTTA
Organism: Arachis hypogaea; assembly: GCF_003086295.3. NCBI lineage: Eukaryota > Viridiplantae > Streptophyta > Magnoliopsida > Fabales > Fabaceae > Arachis > Arachis hypogaea. Next base: position 27,441,591 of record NC_092042.1, on the reverse strand, counting down.
ACCATTTAGCACTTGTTCTGAAAAGATGCCAAGAGACTAACCTGGTTTTAAACTGGGAAAATGTCACTTTATGGTGACTGAAGGAATTGTCCTTGGGCACAAAATTTCGAACAAGGGAATAGAGGTGGACCAAGCTAAGGTAGAAGTAATTGAAAAATTGCCACCACCTGCTAATGTTAAGGCAATCAGAAGCTTTCTAGGGCATGCAGGATTCTATAGGAGGTTTATAAAGGATTTTTCAAAAATCGCCAAACCTCTGAGCAACCTGCTAGCTGCTGACACGCCATTTATCTTTGATAAAGAGTGTCTGCAGGCATTTGAGACTCTGAAAGCTAAATTGGTTACAGCACCAATCATCTCTGCACCAGACTGGACATTACCATTTGAATTGATGTGTGATGCCAGTGACCATGCCATTGGTGCAGTGTTGGGACAAAGGCATGACAAGCTTCTGCACGTCATTTATTATGCTAGCCGTGTTCTAAATGATGCACAGAAGAATTACACAACCACAGAAAAAGAGCTACTTGCAGTGGTTTACGCCATTGACAAATTCAGATCCTATTTAGTAGGATCAAAAGTGATTGTGTACACTGATCATGCTGCTCTTAAATATCTACTCACAAAGCAGGATTCAAAATCCAGACTCATCAGATGGGTGTTGCTTCTGCAAGAGTTTGATATAGAAATAAGAGACAGAAAAGGGACAGAGAATCAAGTAGCAGATCACCTGTCCCGAATAGAACCAGTAGAAGGGGCGTCCCTCCCTCTCACTGAGATCTCTGAAACTTTTCCGGATGAGCAACTCTTTGCCATCCAGGAAGTGCCATGGTTTGCAGACATTGCAAACTACAAGGCAGTGAGATTCATACCCAAAGAGTACAGTAGGGTGCAATCAAAGAAATTAATCACAGATGCAAAGTACTATCTTTGGGATGAACCATATCTCTTCAAGAGATGTGCAGACGGAGTAATCTGTAGATGTGTGCCTAAGGAAGAAGCGCAAAAGATTTTATGGCACTGCCATGGATCACAGTATGGAGGACATTTTGGAAGTGAGCGAACAGCCACAAGAGTCCTCCAAAGTGGCTTCTACTGGCCTACTCTCTATAAAGATTCCCGAGCATTTGTGCTTAATTGTGACAGTTGCCAAATATCAGGCAACCTACCTCACAGTTATGCCATGCCTCAACAAGGAATCTTGGAGATTGAGTTGTTTGATGTATGGGGTATTGACTTCATGAGACCTTTCCCACCATCATACTCAAACACTTATATTCTGGTGGCAGTGGATTATGTATCCAAATGGGTGGAGGCTATTGCAACACCCACTAATGACACTAAAACAGTGTTAAAATTCCTCCAGAAACATATTTTCAGCAGATTTGGTATCCCTAGAGTATTAATCAGTGATGGGGGCACTCATTTCTGCAATAAACAGCTTTACTCTACTCTTGTACGTTATGGAGTTAGCCACAGGGTAGCTACTCCATATCACCCACAAACTAATGGGCAAGCTGAAGTCTCAAATAGAGAACTTAAAAGAATCCTGGAACGGACTGTAATTAACCGTAGAAGGGATTGGGCAAGAAGCTTGGATGATGCTCTGTGGGCATACAGAACAGCATTCAAGACCCCCATAGGGACCTCTCCATACCAGCTTGTGTATGGAAAGGCATGTCACTTGCCAGTGGAACTGGAACACAAGGCCTACTGGGCAACCAGATTCCTGAACCTTGATGCCAAGTTAGCTGGAGAAAAACGATTGCTCCAGTTAAATGAGCTAGAGGAATTTAGACTCAATGCTTTCGAGAATGCAAAAATTTACAAGGAGAAAGCAAAAAGATGGCATGATAAGAAATTGTCATCCAGGGTCTTTGAGCCAGGGCAGAAAGTTCTACTATTTAATTCAAGGCTCAAATTATTCCCCGGGAAATTAAAATCCCGGTGGAAAGGTCCATATGTAATTACAAGTGTATCACCATATGGATACATAGAACTTCAGGATAATGACTCTAACAAAAAGTTCATTGTTAATGGACAAAGAGTTAAACATTATCTTGAAGGTAATTTAGAGCAAGAATGCTCAAGACTGAGACTTAATTGAAGATCAGTAATAGTCCAACTAATGACGTTAAAGAAGCGCTTGCTGGGAGGCAACCCAGCCAATCACAAAATTTAATTTTATTCATTTTTCTAATTAACTAAAGTTTTACAGGTAGATGCTAAAGTATCTTCAAAAGGTGAAATAGCAATTGGTTGAAGTCACAGAGTTACAGGGAAATTTGGAAGCTCACTGGCGTGAAAAAGCCAGTAAGAAACACTTTGGGCGTTGAACGCCCAAATGAAGCACCCACTGGGCGTTTAACGCCAGTAAGGGTATCCATCTAGGCGTTAAACACCAGAAAGGAGCATCTTCTGGGCGTTAAACGCCAGAAAGAAGCACCTTCTGGGCGTTTAACGCCAGACTGCTAGCATCCTGGGCGTTCAGAAAAACGCCCAGTGACAAAGGACTTCCTGGCGTTCAACGCCAGAAAGAAGCATCAGCTGGGCATTGAACGCCCAGGAGAAGCAACAATTGGGCGTTAAACGCCCAAAACATGCATCGTTTGGGCGTTTAACGCCAGGATGGTGGGAGGAGGTAAAAATTCGTTTTTAATCCTAATTTTTCAAAATTTTTATGTTTCAATTCATGATTTCTTACATAAACATGTTCCAAATTGTCATCCATCATATCAAGTTAGTTTTCTAAAAACCCTGATTTCTAAAATTCCATGTTTCAAAAATTTTAAATATATCTTAACCCAAAAAAACAAATGGTTTTCCAATCCAATCCAACTCTTTCAAGTTTGTTTTCAAAACTCAATTATATTTTTAAAATCTTTTTCAAAATTAAAAATTCAGATCTATCTTTTAATTATTAGTTAAATTTTTTTTTAAACTATATCTTTTTCTTATCATATCTATCTTTTACAAATCATATCTTATATCTTATCTTCTCCTATTTTCGAAAATTACCCACCCCCTCCCTATATTTTGAATTCGGCACCCCCCCTCCTCATCACCATCAAACACTTGCTCTCCTCCTATCCCTCTTCTTTCTTCTCTTTTGCTTGAGGACAAGCAAAGCTCTAAGTTTGGTGTGTTTTATCTGTGATCACAAAAACATACCCACTAAAGATCATGGCTCCTAAAGGAAAACAACCCAACTCAAGAGGCAAGAAAGAGAACACTCCAAAGCCACTTTGGAATCAAGGGAAGTTCTTAACTAAAGAACATTCAGACCATTACTACAAGATAATGAGTCACAGATCAGTGATCCCGGAAGTCAGATTTGATCTGAAAGAAGATGAATATCCGGAGATCCAAGAGCAAATTCGAAACAGGAATTGGGAAATTCTGGCCAATCCTGAAACGAAAGTGGGAAGGAACATGGTTCAGGAGTTTTATGCTAATCTATGGCAGACAGACAGGCAAAGAATAATTGGAGCTGCTCTCTTTGACCATCGGACCTTAGTTAGAGGAAAGATCATTCATACCAATTCTGACAAGATCAGGGAGATATTTAAGCTTCCCCAACTGAAAGATGACCCAGACTCCTTTAATAGGAGAATGATGAGGGTCAATAAAGGGCTGGACAAGATTCTGGAGGATATATGCATCCCTGGAGCCAAGTGGACCACCAGCACGACTGGCATCCCAGTTCAACTCAAAAGGGAAGATCTAAAACCAGTAGCCAGAGGTTGGCTAGATTTCATAGGGCGTTCCATATTGCCCACCAGCAACCGTTCTGAAGTCACTATTAAAAGAGCAGTAATGATTCACTGCATCATGTTGGGAAAAGAAGTAGAAGTCCATCAGCTGATCTCATGTGAGCTATACAAAATAGCAAACAGGAATTCTAAGGACGCCAGATTGGCTTATCCAACCTAATTTCTATGCTCTGCAAAGATGCTGGAGTAAAGATGGGAATAACAGAATATATCCTAATTGAAAAGCCCATTACTGGAATATCAATGGTCAGACAACAGCAACAAGATGATCCAACCAAGAGGAGAGCACAAGAAGCCCTCCCAGAACTGTCTCAATTCGAATATTGGGAACATCTTGAGGCTTCTATTTCCAAATTGCAAGAAGCTATGGACCAAATAAAGGAAGAATAGAATAATCAAAGTAGCATGATTTGCAAACTGCTCAAGGAACAAGAAGAGCAAGGGCGTGATCTAAAGGAGATGAAGCGCCAAAAATTAATCCCTGAACAGCACCCCACAGATTAGAGGAACATCTACTCCTCAAAACAACAGGTTGCTGAGTTCCAATTTTTCTGCTTTAGCTTAGTGATAGTATTATTATAGAAATTCACCTTAGGAGATATTTAGTAGTAATTAGTATGTCTATTTTGATTTTATTTCCAATTAAGCTATAATTTATTTTTCTCATCATCATCAGGCATGAATAAAGTAGTAGATTTTTTTTAGAATAAAGAAGTAATCTATATTTTTCGAGTTCTCAATAATAAAAATTATAATTAATTATGTGTGGTGGCAATACTTTTTGTTCTCTAAATGAATGCTTGAACAGTGCATAATTTGTACTTTGAATTTGATGAATATTGGCTCCTGAAAGAATGAGGAACACGAAAAATATTATTGATGATCTGAAAAATCATGAAATTGATTCTTGAAGCAAGAAAAAGCAGTCAAAAAGAAAAAAAAAAGAAGGAGCAATAGAAAAAGCCACGAGCCCTTAAAACCAAAAGGCAAGGGTAAAAAGGATCCAAGGCTTTGAGCATCAATGGATAGGAGGGCCCAAGGAAATAAAATCCAGGCCTAAGCGGCTAAACCAAGCGGTCCCTAACCATGTGCTTGTGGCATGCAGGTCCAAGTTACAAACTTGAGACTGAGTGGTTAAAGTTGTGATCCAAGGCAAACAGAGTGTGCTTAAGAGCTCTGGACACCTCTGACTGGGGACTTTAGCAAAGCTAAGTCACAATCTGAAAAGGTTCACCTAGTCATGTGTCTGTGACATTTATGTATCTGGTGGTAATACTGGAAAACAAAGTGCTTAGGGCCACGGCTAAGACTCATAAAATAACTGTGTTCAAGAATCAATATACTACACTAGGAGAATCAATAATACTATCTGAATTCTGAGTTCCTAAGGATGCCAATCATTCTGAAATTCAAAGGATAAAGGGAGATGCCAAAACTGTTCAGAAACAAAAAGCTACAAGCCCCGCTCATCTAATAAGAATCAGAGCTTCATTTAAAACTCTAAAATATTATTACTTCTTAATTTCTGTTAAAACCTATTTTATTTATCTAGTTGCTTGAGGACAAGCAACAGTTTAAGTTTGGTGTTGTGATGAGCGGATATTTTATACGCTTTTTGGGGGTAATTCTATGTAGATTTTAGCATGTTTTAATTAGTTTTTAGTAGAATATTATTAGTTTTTAGGCAAAAATCATATTTCTGGACTTTACTATGAGTTTGTGTATTTTTCTATGATTTCAGGTATTTTCTGGCTGAAATTGAGGGAGCTGAGCAAAAATCTGAGTTAGGCTGAAAAAGGACTGCTGATGCTGTTGGATCCTGACCTCCCTGCACTCGAAATAGATTTTCTGGAGCTACAGGAGTCCAATTGGCGCGCTCTCAACGGCGTTGGAAAGTAGACATCCAGGGCTTTCCAGCAATATATAATAGTCAATATTTTGCGCTTAGAAAGACGACATAACTTGGCGTTGAACGCCAAGTACATGCTGCTGTCTGGAGTTAAACGCCAGAAACACGTCATGATCCGGAGTTGAACGCCCAAAACACGTCATAACTTGGAGTTCAACTCCAAGAAAAGCCTTAACTCGTGGATAGCTTTAGTCCCAGCCCCAGCACACACCAAGTGGGCCCCAGAAGTGGATTTCTGCACCAGTTATCTTAGTTTACTCATTTTTTGTAAACCTAGGCTACTCGTTTACTATTTAAAACAACTTTTAGAGACTTATCTTGTACCTCATGACATTTTCAGATCTGAATTACATACTTTTTGACGGCATGAGTCTCTAAACTCCATTGTTGGGGGTGAGGAGCTCTGCAGCGTCTCAATGATTTAATACAATTCCTTTGTTTTCCATTCAAACACGCTTGTTCTTATCTAAGATGTTTATTTGCACTTAACTATGGAGAAGGTGATGATCCGTGACACTCATCACCTTCCTCAATCCATGAACGTGTGCCTGACAACCACCTCCGTTCTACATCAGATTGAATGAACATCTCTTAGATTCCTTAATCAGAATCTTCGTGGTATAAGCCGGATTGATGGCAGCATTCATGAGAATCCGGAAAGTCTAAACCTTGTCTGTGGTATTCCGAGTAAGATTCTGGGATTGAATGACTGTGACGAGCTTCAAACTCCTGAAGGCTGGGCGTTAGTGACAGACGCAAAAGAATCAATGGATTCTACTCCAGCCTGATTGAGAACCGACAGATGATTAGCCGTGCTGTGACAGAGCATAGGAACGTTTTCACTGAGAGGATGGAAAGTAGCCATTGACAACGGTGACACCCTACATAGAGCTTGCCATGGACGGAACCATGCGTGTGGGAAGAGGGCTTCAAGGAAAAGTAGAAAATCAAAGGACAAAGCATCTCCAAGACTCCGACATATTTCTCATTACTGCACACTAAGTAACGATTTGATTCTCTCTTATTTTTCTTACAATTTTAAATACTTTGACTTCTTAAAATTAAATCCAAATAACCTTATTGGCCTCCTGACTAAGATTAATAAAATAAACATTGATTGCTTCAAACCAATAATCTCCGTGGGATCGACCCTTACTCACGTAAGGTATTACTTGGACGACCCAGTGCACTTGCTGGTTAGTTGTGCGAATTACAAATTCGTGCACCAATGTCTCAAAAAGAAATCCAAAAAATAGCAAACACCTTTCTTCAAGGAGAAATACAAAAATCGTTACATTTTACCAAACACGCTAAGTAGAGACCATTAAAGATGAAACCTTTTCTCAAAGATCAGACAAAAAGCAAATCTCCAAACAAAGCAAGGAATAGGCACAGATGTTTTATCAAGTATCAGGCAGGAAAAAACCACAAGCGATAATAAAACCCTAGAAAGCCTCAACAAAAAAGCCAAAAAGAATGCATAAAAGAAAGACAGGAAAAGCATGTTACAGTGACAAGCAAATACAGGACCTCAAAAAGATTCAAACTTCCAAACATGCAAAATCAAAACTTCACCAAAAAACTGAAGACAAAGCTACGAAAGAAGCAAGAAAGCTAGTACCAACCTGGAAAAAGCAGCAAACTTCAAAGAAAACTGAAGATGGAAAGCCGGAATCTGGGAAAGCCTCCTCACAAGCAAAGGAAAGAACGCGAACAAAGAGCAATGTCGCAGGGAGAAACGCGAAACTCCAGGCGAAAACAGAAGCTCCAGAAACGCCAAACGACACCGCAAACACAGAAAAAGGAGAAGCACAAAACAAAAAACAGAAGAGCGGAGAGAGCGGAGAAGAGAAGTTATGAAAAGGGCGAAAGGAAGAGAAACCATTTCTGGGCTTTCAAAATCAAAATAAAGATCCAAAGGGAAACAGGGCAATTAAATGCTAAAATTAAGGAAAGCATTAAACAGTCGCACGTTCCCAAAGCGCCAATATAAAAGCACGCGCTTGTTAGAGGAAACGTTCTACATTCAAAAGCTGCTACTAAGGAATCTACAAAATGCTTGAGTTCGGCTTCACCAAAAAAAAGGACCGAAGTCAAGGACTCGACCTCAAAAAGAAGACCGAGCTCAAGCAGGGGCACGGTTAATACCCTGGGTCGAGATGTCCGACCTGGGATGTTCGACAGACAAAGTGACCGACCTCTTCAGGTCAGGACAACCCGACCTCTTCCCAAAGAGCTCGGTCAAGTCCCCATGAAAGCCAAGAGAAGGGCCCAAATAGAGGAACACGCCCCAAATCCTAAGGCGGCCCAAGCCTACAGAGAGAAGGGCAGTTCCCTTGAAGATAAGATGACCTCACTTAAAGATAAGAAAAAGATAAGATAAGATAACTAACTTATCTTATCCATAGGAGGCCACATCTCACCATTATAAATACACTAGAGCACCCAGGTATAACTCATACTCTGATTCTACTCAATACCTACTTAATACCCTTGCTAACTTAAGCATCGGAGTCCCTTGCAGGTACCCCCACCCTCCAGGGACGAAGGATCAGCAGCACTTTCAGTCCCACAAGTTGGACACACTAGCTCCGGCGGCTATAAACCTGCCGGACACGTCGGCTCCGACCAACACAGAAAATCTCGACCGAGATCGACCTACAGTTTTAGGTAACCCTCGGAACAAGAACTATTTTTCTTTGGAAGCCTTCTAAAGTCTCTGAGGATATGGCATTTTTGGCTTGTATTCAGGAGCCTTTGGCAATGTAGGATAAGTGTCTAGAGAGTCAGAGAATGGGTTGTCTGTACGCTTTGGAAGGGTGTGCTCCACTTCTTCCTTTTTCTCCTCTGGGGCTCTCTTTCAACTAGCTCTTCATTGGCCCTTGTCTCAGAACCAGCTGTCTTACCACTTCTCAATTGAATAACCTTGCAGTCTTCTCTTGGGTTCACCACTGTATCACCTGGAAATGTACTCGTAGACCTCTCCGGTATTTGCTTGCTCAACTGGCCCATTTTCACTTCCAAGTTTCTAATGGAGGCTCTGGTTTCCTGCATAAAACTCCTCATCATCTCCCAATTAGAATCTTCCTTGGATTTAGAGTTAGCCTACTGAGGCTGAGATTGGCGGTTATTGTAACTGTTCTGTTGGAAGCCGCCTTGAGAATTATTGTTGAAATTCTGAGGTCTCTGAGGTTGGTCTCTCCACCCAAAATTTGGGTGATTTCTCCATCCTTGATTGTATGTCTGAGAATAGGGGTCATTATTGGGATTTCTAGAACCACTCCCCATGTAATTGACCTGTTCAGAAGAGGATTGAGCAAAATCATAATTATCATTTTGCACTAAATTTCCTCCCATGTCATAGGAGATCTCTTGAGGTGGATTTTGGGTGTTGATAGCTGAGACTCGCATGCCACCCATGTGTTGAGTAAGTAGATTTATTTGCTGAGACATAAGCTTATTCTGAACAAGAATAGCATTAAGAGCCTCTACTTCCATGACACCCTTCTTCTGAGGAGCCTCAGAGTTCACAGGATTCCTGTTAGATGAGTATAAATATTGGTTGCTTGCAACCAATGCAATAAGCTCAATTGTCTACTCCGGTGTCTTCTTCTTGTGCAATGAACCTCCTACAGAATTGTCTAAGCACATCTTAGACATTTCACCCAAGCCTTCATAAAAGATATCTAGTTGAGTCCATTTGGAGAGCATGTCTGGAGGGCATTGCCTAATCAGTAGCTTGTATCTCTCCAAGCTTCATACAATGTCTCATCATCCTTCTGTCTGAAAGTCTGAACCTCCACCCTAAGCTTAGTCAGCTTCTTTGGTGGGAAATATTTAGTGAGAAACTCAGTAACCACCTTGTTCCAAGTATCCAAACTCTCCTTGGGTTGGGAATCTAGCCATATCTTTGCTCCATCCCTCATAGAAAATGGAAGAGCATGAGTTTGTACACATCTGGGTTTACTCTATTTGTCTTTACAGTATCACAAATTTACAGAAATTAGAAATAAATTGATTTGGGTCTTCGTGGGGAAGACCGTGATACTGGCAATTTTGTTGTACCAGGGTGACTAATTGTGGCATCAACTCAAAGATGTTCGCAGCTATAGGAGGCACCACAATGCTCTTGCCATACAGATCTGCTGTAGGAGTAGAGAAAGAACCAAGCACTCTCCTTTGTTGTTCATTCCATTCGGGTTTGCCACATTGACATTATCATATTATTCGGATCCATAGTAGATTCTGCAGCCTTGGAAAGTCTTGTTTGTTGTAAATGTCGCCTGAAAGTCCTTTCAGTTCAAGATCAAAGGCTAAGAGATGTTCTTTGTCTCTGTTCCTGTGCATAAACAAACAGAAAAACAAGAAAGAATGGGAATCTCTACGTCAGAGTGCAGAGAATTCCTAGTGAGGTAACATGTGTAAGAAATAAAAAATACTAAATAAAATAAATAAATAAATAGAAAAAAGTTAAAATAAAAATGACTAGGTAACACCAAACTTAATTTCAGAAATTAAGAAAGATATTAGTGCTATTTATTTATTTAAAATATTTTTTTCGAAATTTTTTTAAATAGATTTAATAAAATTAAAAAAATAAAACGCCTAATCTAAGCAATCAAACAACTAATAGTTGTTAATCACTATCAATCCCCGGCAACGGCGCCAGAAAAACTTGGTGCGGTGTTTACACCCACAAACTAACCAGCAAGTGCACCGGTTGTACCAAGTAATACCTTACGTAAGTAAGGGTCGATCTCACGAGGATTGATGGATTAAGCAACAATAGTGTTTGATAGGATTAGTTAGACAAACAGAAAATAGTGGTTGGAAGTTCAAAAGCATTAACAGTAAATTCAAAATATTAAAGACAGGCAGATAAATAAGTTGGGAATAAAATGTTGAGAAAACAGTTAAGGTTCAGAGTTATCTATTTTCCGGATTAACTTTTCTTACTAACTAATTTAATTATGTAGGATTTAATTTATGGCAAACTTATGTGACTAGACCCTAATTCCTTAGACCTTTCTAATCTTCTCTAAAATTCATTAACTGCCATTCTTTGGTCAATTAATCCAATTAGGAGGTGAAGTTCAAACTCCAGTTTATATACCACAGAAATTCTAATTACCCAAAAATAAGGGGATTATATGTCACGTATCCGTTAAATCCAAATAATAAAATTAGGAGAAATTGTTTTCAAGCTATTGTTCAAGTAAAGAGCTTTTTCAAGTTTTACAAGAACTCAAATAGAAAGAGGGTCATACTTCTGTTCTACCCAAATTCAAAAATAGAGAGCGAAAACAATTCTTAAATTATAAATCCATGCATAAATTAAAATAGAAAAAGCAATAAAATCAATCCCAATACAAATAGACAGAGCTCCTAACCTTTAACAGTGGATGATTAGTTACTCATGGTTCAGAGAGAGAAAAATAAGAGATTGTCAAAATGTACAGCGTTTTAATTTTGATGGCATCAGATCCCTTTTTTATAACTAATCCCTAATAAATTAAAATATAATTATCTAAAATTAAAAATAATATCTTTTCCCTAAAAATAAGATTTTGAATTTAAATTCGAATTAATTAACAAGTCTTCAGCTGGATGGGTGGGGGACCACTTGATTTGTCCATTCTGCAGCTCTAATATGTGTTTTCTTAGATTGGAAATTGGGTCAAATAACAGCCCAGGAATCGCCCCCCCAGTGTTTTTTGCATTTCTGCAGTAAGTGCATTCACGCGTACGTACAGC